>NW_027551607.1:75000-112500 GCF_051989575.1 Stigmatopora nigra
AAGCGTTTTTCATCCAAGTGTGGAGCTCATTACCTCCAGAGTGGGGCCACTGTATGGTGGTCTGCTCTCTGGAGGTGATGAGCTCCATACTTGGATGAAAAACGCTTTTTTATTTCGAATTTTTTCCATTTCATTTATATATCTGTTTATTTAATTCCCTCATTGCTGGTACTAATTTCTTCCATGCTGGTTTCTTTTTTCCCCTGGTTCTTTTTTTTTCCCTGGTACTAATATCTTCCATGATAAATAGCGTTTTTCATCCAAGTATTGAGTTCATTCCTCCAGAGATGGGTCACTTTATTGTGCTTGCCCGTTCTGGATGTAATGTGCTCCACACTTGGATGAAAAACGCTTTTTTATTTCGATTTTTTTCCATTTTACTTGTTTATTTTATCAATTTTATTCAAGTGTAGTGTCATCTCCACATGCCCCCCGGGGAAAAAGCACTCTCAGGGGCGAAATACATTAAAAAAACAGCCATACAACAGTATTTTTATCAAAACAACAGGAGCTGGAGCTCTCCAGCTGCCTGTGGAGCTCTCCGTGGTGCTGGTGCGCTCTCCAATGTGCTGGGGCGCTCTCCAATATGCTGCGGCGCTCTCCAGTGTGCAGGGGGGTCTCTCCAGAGAATAAAGAAAGCGGAGGGCTTGATCTATTTGGATATGGTTATTTTAAATGATTGTATGCTTGAGTTTTTGACTGTCTCTCAAATAGATTGCAGTACTTAAATGTGTCCGCAAGACGGCGAAAATGAGCACATTTCAGGTTGTAACACATAGGGAAAATGTGCTTATTTTTGTTATTCTTTTTATTCTCCAGCTTCCCTCCCCGTGGAAAATGCACTCCATAACATAAACCCCTAACCCCTAACAATAACACTAACCCCTCACATAAACCCTAACCCCTCGCATAAACCCTAAAAATAACACTAACCCCTCGCATAAACCCTAAAAATAACACTAACCCCTCGCATAAACCCTAACAATAACACTAACCCCTCGCATAAACCCTAACAATAACACTAACCCCTCACATAAACCCTAACCCCTCGCATAAACCCTAAAAATAACACTAACCCCTCGCATAAACCCTAAAAATAACACTAACCCCTCGCATAAACCCTAACAATAACACTAACCCCTCGCATAAACCCTAACAATAACACTAACCCCTCACATTAACCCTAACCCCTCACATAAACCCTAACAATAACACTAACCCCTCGCATAAACCCTAACAATAACACTAACCCCTCACATAAACCCTAACAATAACACTAACCCCTCACATAAACCCTAACCCCTCACATAAACCCTAACAATAACACTAACCCCTCGCATAAACCCTAACAATAACACTAACCCCTCACATAAACCCTAACCCCTCACATAAACCCTAACCCCAAACAGCAACCCTAACATAAACCCTAACCCCTAACAATAACACAAACCCCCAACAAAAACCCTAACCCCTCACATAAACCCTAACCCTAACAAAAACCCTAACATAAACCCTAACCCCTAACATAAACCCTAACCCTAACCCCAACCATACCCCTAACCATAACCCCAACCCTAACCCCAACCCCAAACATAACCCTAACAATAACCCCAACCCCAAACATAACCCTAACCCTAACCCCAACCCCAAACATACCCCTAACCCCAAACATAACCCTAACCATAACCCCAACCCCAAACATACCCCTAACCCTAACCCCAACCCCAAACATAACCCTAACCCTAACCCCAACCCCAAACATACCCCTAACCCCAAACATAACCCTAACCATAACCCCAACCCCAAACATACCCCTAACCCCAACCCTAACCGCAAACATAACCCTAACCATAACCCCAACCCCAAAAATACCCCTAACCCTAACCCCAAACATAACCCTAACCCCAACCCTAACCCCAAACATACCCCTAACCCTAACCCCAACCCCAAACATACCCCTAACCCTAACCCCAACCCTAACCCCAACCCTAACCCCAACCCTAACCCCAAACATACCCCTAACCCCAACCCTAACCCCAAACATACCCCCAACCCTAACCCCAAACATACCCCTAACCCCAAACATACCCCTAACCCCAAACATAACCCTAACCATAACCCCAACCCCAAACATACCCCCAACCCTAACCCCAAACATACCCCTAACCCCAACCCTAACCCCAAACATACCCCTAACCCTAACCCCAACCCTAACCCCAACCCTAACCCCAAACATACCCCTAACCCCAACCCTAACCCCAAACATACCCCTAACCCCAACCCTAACCCCAACCCTAACCCCAACCCTAACCCTAACCCCAACCCTAACCCCAACCCTAACCCCAAACATACCCCCAACCCTAACCCCAAACATACCCCTAACCGTAACCCCAACCATAACCCTAACCATAACCCCAACCATCCCCCTAACCCTAACCCAAACCCTAACCCTAACCCTACCCCTAACCTTTGACCTTTGACCTTTGACCTTTGACCTAAGGAGGTCAAAGGTCAAAGGTCAGGGGTTGGGGTTATGGTTAGGGGTTATTGTTAGGGGTTTTGGTTATTGTTAGGGGTTTTGGTTATTGTTAGGGGTTACTGTTAGGGGTTAGTGTTATTGTTAGGGGTTACTGTTAGGGTTTGGGGTTATTGTTAGGGGTTGGGGTTACTGTTAGGGGTTTTGGTTATTGTTAGGGGTTGCTGTTAGGGTTTGGGTTAATGTTAGGGGTTACTGTTAGGGTTTGGGGTTACTGTTAGGGTTTGGGTTATTGTTAGGGGTTTTGGTTATTGTTAGGGGTTACTGTTAGGGGTTTTGGTTATTGTTAGGGGTTACTGTTAGGGGTTAGTGTTATTGTTAGGGGTTACTGTTAGGGTTTGGGGTTATTGTTAGGGTTTGGGGTTATTGTTAGGGGTTGTGGTTATTGTTAGGGGTTACTGTTAGGGTTTGGGGTTATTGTTAGGGGTTGGGGTTACTGTTAGGGGTTTTGGTTATTGTTAGGGGTTGCTGTTAGGGTTTGGGTTAATGTTAGGGGTTACTGTTAGGGTTTGGGGTTACTGTTAGGGTTTGGGTTATTGTTAGGGGTTTTGGTTATTGTTAGGGGTTACTGTTAGGGGTTTTGGTTATTGTTAGGGGTTACTGTTAGGGGTTAGTGTTATTGTTAGGGGTTACTGTTAGGGTTTGGGGTTATTGTTAGGGTTTGGGGTTATTGTTAGGGGTTGTGGTTATTGTTAGGGTTTTGGTTATTGTTAGGGGTTACTGTTAGGGGTTAGTGTTATTGTTAGGGGTTAGTGTTATTGTTCGGGGTTACTGTTAGGGGTTTTGGTTATTGTTAGGGTTTTGGTTATTGTTAGGGGTTACTGTTAGGGGTTAGTGTTATTGTTAGGGTTTTGGTTATTGTTAGGGGTTACTGTTAGGGGTTAGTGTTATTGTTAGGGGTTAGTGTTATTGTTCGGGGTTACTGTTAGGGGTTTTGGTTATTGTTAGGGTTTTGGTTATTGTTAGGGGTTACTGTTAGGGGTTAGTGTTATTGTTAGGGGTTTTGGTTATTGTTAGGGGTTATTGTTATTGTTAGGGGTTGTTGTTAGGGGTTATTGTTATTGTTAGGGGTTACTGTTAGGGGTTTTGGTTATTGATCGGGGTTACTGTTAGGGGTTTTGGTTATTGTTAGGGTTTTGGTTATTGTTAGGGGTTACTGTTAGGGGTTAGTGTTATTGTTAGGGGTTTTGGTTATTGTTAGGGGTTATTGTTATTGTTAGGGGTTGTTGTTAGGGGTTATTGTTATTGTTAGGGGTTACTGTTAGGGGTTTTGGTTATTGTTCGGGGTTACTGTTAGGGGTTTTGGTTATTGTTAGGGTTTTGGTTATTGTTAGGGGTTACTGTTAGGGTTTGGGTTATTGTTAGGGGTTATGGTTATTGTTAGGGGTTACTGTTAGGGGTTTTGGTTATTGTTAGGGTTTTGGTTATTGTTAGGGGTTACTGTTAGGGGTTTGGGTTATTGTTAGGGGTTACTGTTATTGTTAGGGGTTATTGTTATTGTTAGGGGTTACTGTTATTGTTAGGGGTTACTGTTAGGGGTTATGGTTATTGTTAGGGGTTTTGGTTATTGTTAGGGGTTACTGTTGGGGTTTGGGGTTATTGTTAGGGGTTTTGGTTATTGTTAGGGTTTTAGTTATTGTTAGGGGTTACTGTTAGGGGTTTTGGTTATTGTTAGGGTTAGTGTTATTGTTAGGGGTTATGGTTATTGTTAGGGGTTACTGTTAGGGGTTGTGGTTACTGTTAGGGGGTTATGGTTACTGTTAGGGGTTACTGTTAGGGGTTTTGGTTATTGTTAGGGGTTACTGTTATTGTTAGGGGTTATGGTTATTGTTAGGGGTTTTGGTTAATGTTAGGGGTTACTGTAAGGGTTTTTGTTTATTGTTAGGGGTTTTGGTTACTTTTAGGGGTTACTGTTAGGGTTTGGGGTTATTGTTAGGGGTTTTGGTTACTGTTAGGGGTTTTGGTTGTTGTTGGGGTTATTGTTAGGGGTTTTGGTTATTGTTAGGGGTTACTGTTATTGTTAGGGGTTATGGTTATTGTTAGGGGTTACTGTTAGTGGTTTTGGTTATTGTTAGGGGTTACTGTTAGGGTTTATGTTATTGTTAGGGGTTATGGTTATTGTTAGGGGTTACTGTTAGTGGTTTTGGTTATTGTTAGGGGTTACTGTTAGGGTTTATGTTATTGTTAGGGGTTTTGGTTATTGTTAGGGGTTACTGTTAGGGGTTTTGGTTATTGTTAGGGGTTACTGTTAGGGTTTGGGGTTATTGTTAGGGGTTTTGGTTATTGTTAGGGGTTATTGTTATTGTTAGGGGTTACTGTTAGGGGTTTTGGTTACTGTTAGGGGTTACTGTTAGGGTTTGGGTTATTGTTAGGGGTTATGTTTTTTGTTAGGGGTTGGTACAGTAGACAGTAATATTTCCAATTATAATAGTGATTGTATTATAATAGATCTGGTTCGTTTCTGGAAGGTTATTTTACCTATGTATGTGGTCATATCTCTGGTTGGATGTATTTTCTATCATTTTGTGTCAAAAATTATCATCCTGGCTTGTTCTGGGGCTATATCTGACCATAACTACTGTCTAAAACAAGCATATTTAATAATAGAAAGCCCTTAAAACCATTAAAATGGATTAAATTAATGACTAAAATGTATTTAAATGATGAAATATAATGACTCGAGTTTAATTTAATCTATTCTGTATTTTTAAACACTTTAAATGAGCCCAGGGAACGTATTTTAGCCATAAAAAGGGTTTATTTTAACAATTGTAATGACAAAAAGTGTCCACAGGAGGGCATCTTTTCTCCCTTTTCCAGACTTGTAATGACAAAAAGTGTCCACAGGAGGGCATCTTTTCTCCCTTTTCCAAAACAGCGTCTCTCGTCCATTTCTTACGGTACTGTATAAAAAAACTGGTTAAAAACGGTTCTCTTGGGTCAATTAAGACGGGGTAAAGTGCCTAAATATTTGCTGGGACTATATATCTTCTTTTTTTATCAAAAGAATCATTTTTGAATGTATATCCAGCCGGGAAATGCTTTTGGTACGAGTAAAAATGGATGACTGAATTGTAGTTGCCTGTATTAAATACAGTCCATTTCGGTTCTGGAGGGTTATTTTAATTTAAAATTTTTTTCTATATATAAAGGGGTGTATTATTGACAAATTGGTGAAAAAATTAACTTCCAGGGACATTCTGTTGATTTTTTATCACTATAAATAGTAGCCTAAATCATGCCTATTTTCGCTAAAATGATGCATGCATTATAATAAGGTCCAGTCGGTTCTAGTTGTTGTTTTTAACTGGGAATTGTGTCAAATGTGTAAAGGGATGTATTATACTTGTGCTGTGTAAAAATAAAGATTTAATAATGTTCTTGGACTATTTTATACCATAAATAGTGTCATAAACACTGGCACTTGATATAGCATATTGCCTTGTATTAAAAACGGTCCATTTTGGTTCTGGAAGGTTATTTAGATTCAGGACTTTGTCTTATCTCTGGGTGGATGTATTAATGAATGATTTGTGAAGAAATAAACTTTTAGGGACGTTCTGGGACTATTTTTTTACCATAAATAGTGTACAAAAACATGCTTATTTGCGATAAAATGTTGCATGTATTTGAACCAGGTCCAGTTGGTTTTGGTTGATGGTTTGACATGTGGATGGTGTCCATTGAATAAAGGAATGTGTTTTTGATTAAATGGTGTAAAATTTATCATCCAGTGATGTTCTGGAGTTTTAATATTCTATAATCAATGACCTCCATTTGGGTACTGTGTTTTTGCATGGTGGTTGCATTATAACCGGTCCATTTCGGTTCTGGAGTGTTGTTTTAACTGGGAATTTTTTTCATTGTATTTGGCAATGTATTTTGCTTATTCTTTGAAAAAATCAACATCCAGGATGGTTCTGATGCTATTTGTCACTATAATAAATGTCCAAAACATACTAATTTGCGATAAAAATACGGGTGTCATTATAACCGGTCCATTTCGGTTCTGGTGGGTGTATTTGCCCAAAATCTTTGTTCATTGATGAAAGTGATGTATTTTTGACAATTCTGTATAAAAATTATCATCCAGACATGTTCTGGGCCTTTGTAATATCATAATCAATGACGTCTAATTTTGTACTTTATTTTGCACGTTTTTTTGTATTAGAACCGAGCCTTCTCGGTTCTGGTTTGTGTTATTAATCAGAACTTTTTATATGTTGTTGCTGGATGTATTGTAATCATTCTGTGAAAAAATCAACATCCAGGATGGTTCTGGGGCTATTTGGCACCATAATAAATGTCCAAAACATGCTAATTTGCGATAAAATTATGGGTTGTGTTATAACCGGTCCATTTCGGTTCTGGTGGGTGTATTTGGCCAAAATCTTTTTTCATTTATAATGGTAACGTGTTTTTGACAATTCTGTATAAAATTCATCATCCAGGGATGTTTTGAAGCTTTGTAATATCATATTCAAAGATGTCTAATTCTTAACTTTATTTTGCACGTTTTTTGTATTAGAACCGAGCCCACTCAGTTCTGGTTGGTGCTGTTAACCAGGGGTTTTTACATCATGTATATGAATGTGTTTTTATCATTCTGTGAAAAAATCAACATCCAGGATGGTTCTGATGCTATTTGGCACTATAATAAATGTCAAAAACATGCTAATTTGCGATAAAAATAAGGGTTGCATTATAACCGGTCCATTTCGGTTCTGGTGTGTGTATTTGCCTAAAACCTGTGTCTTTTGATGACATGGATGTCTTTTTGACTAAGATGTGTAAAAATTAACACTTAGTGATGTTTTAAAGCTGTGTTATACCATAATCAATGAACTCAGTTTTCACAATTTATTTTGCAATTTTTTGGTATTAGAACCGAGCCAACTCGGTTCTGGTTGGTGCTATTAACCAGATTTTTTAAAAATATGTGAGTAAATGTATAAGCAACATTCTGTGAAAAAAATCAATATCCAGGATGGTTCTGGGGCTATTTTATACTATAATAAATGTCCAAAACATGCTAATTTGCGATAAAAATAAGGGTTGCATTATAACCGGTCCATTTCGGTTCTGGTGTTTGTATTTGCCTGGAACTTGTATCTATTAATGACATTGATGTCTTTTTGACTAATATGTGTAAAAATTATCACTTAATGATGTTGTAAAGCTTTGTTATACCATAATCAAGGAACTCAGTTTTTGCAATTTATTTTGCAAGTTTTTTGTATTAGAACCGAGCTTACTCGGTTCTGGTTGATGCTATTAACCAGAATTTTTTAGATAATGTGAGTTTATGTATTAGCAACATTCTGTGAAAAAATTAACATCCAAGATGGTCCTGGGGCAATTTGCCACTATAAAATATGTTCAAAACATGCAAATTTGCGATAAAAATAAGGGTTGCATTAGAACCGGTCCATTTCGGTTCTGGTTAGTGTATTGACCCAGGATCGGTTTCCAATGATAATGTGAATGTGTTTTCTAATGTTATTTAAAATTTTGTCATTCAGACATGTTCTGGGGCTTTGTAATATCATATTAAATGACATCTATTTTTTTACTTTATTTTGCAATTTTTTTGTATTAGAACCGAGCTTACTCGGTTCTGGTTGGTGCTGTTAACCAGGCGTTTTTACCCAATGTAGATGAATGTGTTTTTATCATTCTTTGTAAAAATGAAGATCCAAGATGGTTCTGGGGCAATTTTATGTTAGAAAATGTGTCCAAAACATGCTAATTTGCGATAAAATCATTGCCTGTATTATAACCGGTCCATTTCGGTTCTGGTAGGTGTATTTACTCAGGATTTGTGTCCAATGATGAAATGGATCTATTATTGACAATTCTATATAAAATTCATCATCCAGGGATGTTCAGGGCCTTTGTAATGTCCAAATCAATGACCTCTAATTGTGTACTTTATTTTTGCATGTTTGTTGTATTAGAACCGGTCCATGTCGGTTCTGGAAATTGCTATAAACCAGAATTTTTACCCACTTTTAGGTAGATGTATTATCATCATTCTGTGAAAAAATAAACTTCCAGGGACATTCTGGGGCTATTTGCCATCACAAATAGTGTCAAAAAGTGTATATTTGCGATAAAAATAGTGCTTGTATTAGAACGGGTCCATTTCGGTTCTGGTTGGTGTATTTACTCAAAACTTGTTTCTAATGATGATGGGAATGTATGATTGACTATTTTGTATAAAAATTATCATCCAGACATGTTCTGAAACTTTATTATACTATAATGAATGACCTCTATTTCAGCACTATATCTTGCACATTTTCATGTATTAGAACTAGTCCATATCGGTTCTGAATGATGTTATAAACCAGAATTATTGTCTATTATGTGTGTGTATGTATTTACATTATTTTGTGTAAAAATAATCATCCTGGCATGTTCTGGGACAATTTGCCACCATAAATAGTGTCAAAAACATGCAAATTTGTGTTAAAAATAGTGCCTGTATTTGAACTAGGCCCATTTGGTTCTGGTGGGTTTATTTAGTTATAAATGGTGTTCAATGATGATAAGGATGTATTTTTAACTATTCTGTATAAAAATTATCATCCAGGCATATTCTGAAGCTTTGTTATACCATAAAGTATGACCTCTATATGACTACTTTATTTGACATGCTGGTTGTATTAGAAGTTGGTCATATAAGTTCTGGATAGTCATTTTAACTAAGAATGTGGTCAAATCACTAAGTGTATGTATCTCTAACTAAATAGTGTCAAAAAATATTCATCCAGGGACATTCTGGGGCTATTTCATACATTAAATAGTGTACAAAACATGTATATTGCCTACATTAAAATCAGTCCAATTTGGTTCTGGATGAATATTTTAACTATTTATGTGGTTTTATTCATTTGTGTATGTATTTATGACTAACTTGTGAAAAAATAAAGATCTAGGATGATTCTGGGGCTGTTTTATCCTATAAATACTGTTGAAAACAGGCCTCTATGCAATAAACACATTGACAGTGTTAAAATAAGTCCATTTTGGTTCTGGTTGTTATTTTTACACATGAATGTAATCTAATATCATGGGAGACGTATTTATGACTAAATAGTGTAAAAATATTCATCCAGTGACATTCTGGGCCTATTTTATACAAGAAATAGTGTGTCAAATGGGGTTATTATTAGTAGTGATGAATACAACCATAAATAGTAGTCCTATTTTTTTCCTGAATGTCCTATAGACTCCAAATTTGTTTTTAAAATAAGAGGACATTAATTAGAATAGATTGAGTGCAAAAAAACCGAATCGCTAGGTCCAGGGGATGCTTAAAACGTCCAAAAGTTCGATACCGTACGGCGTGTAATGACAAAAAGTGTCCACAGGAGGGCATCTTTTTCCCTTTTCCCAACAGCGTCCAATGCGTACTGTAGTGTATAAAAACGGGTTGGAAACGGTTCTGGTGGGTCAATTTACACGGGGAAAAGTGCCTGAATATTTGCTGAGTCTATATTACATCTTTTTATATCAAAATAACCGGTTACAAGTTAATATTTAGCTCGGAAAAGCTTTTGATACCATACAAATTGTACAAAACATGCATATAACCTGTAATAAAATGGGTCCAATTTGGTTTTTGAGGATCATTTCAAGTGGGAATGTGTTAAAATTACTTGGTGGATGTATTTCTTACTAATTTGTGTAAAAATAATCATCCAGGGATATTCTGGGGCTATTTTATACCATAAATAGTGTACAAAACATGTATATTGCCTACAATAAAATCAGTCCAATTTAGTTCTGGATGAGTATTTTACCTATTTATGTGGTCTTATTCATTTGTGCATGTATTTATGACTAACTTGTGAAAAAATAAAGATGCATGATGATTCTGGGGCTATTTTATCCTACAAATAGTGTTCAAAACATGCCTCAATTCAATAAACACATTGACAGTGTTAAAATAAGTCCATTTTGGTTCTGGTATTTAGTTTTACACATTAATGTAATCTAATATCATGGGAGACGTATTTATGACTAAATAGTGTAAAAATATTCATCCAGTGACATTCTGGGGTTATTTTATACAAGAAATAGTGTGTCAAATGGTGTTATTATGAGTAGTGATGAATACAACCATAAATAGGAGGCTTATTTTTTTCCTGAATGTCCTATAGACTCCAAATTTGTTTCTAAAATAAGTAAACATTATTTAGAATAGATTGAGTCCAAAAGAACCGAATCGCTAAGTCCAGGGGCTGCTTAAAACGTCCAAAAGTTCGATACCTTACGGCGTGTAATGACAAAAAGTGTCCACAGGAGGGCATCTTTTTCCCTTTTCCAAACAGCGTCAATCGTCCAAAACTTACGGTAGTGTATAAAAACGGGTCCAAAACGGTTCTGATGGGTCAATTTACACCGGGAAAAGTGCCTGAATATTTCCTAGGTCTATATTACATCTTTTTATATCAAAATAACAAGTTCTGTTTGGATATTCAGCCAGGAAATACCTTTGGTACGAGGAAAATTTGATGACTGAATTGTAGTTGCCTGTATTAAAACCGGTCCATTTCAGTTTTGGGGGGTTATTTTGATTTAGGATTTTTTTCTCTATTTAGGTAGATGTTTTGTTGACAGATTGGTGAAAAAAATAACTTTCAGGGACATTCTGGTGATTTTTACCACCTTAAATAGTATCATAAATCATGGCAATTTGCGATAAAATTGTGCATGCATTATAATAAGGTCCAGTCGGTTCTGGTTAGTTCTATTAACCAGGAATTGTTTTAAATGTGTAAAGGGATGTATTTAGCTTATTCTGTGTAAAAATAAAGATCCAATAATGTTCTGGGACTATTTTATATCATAAATAGTGTCATAAACATGGGCATTTGATATAGTATAGTGCCTGTATTAAAAACGGTCCATTTTTGGTTCTGGAGTGTTATTTTGATTTGGGATTTTATTTTATCTCTGTGTGGATGTAATAATGACTGATTTGTGTAAAAATAATCATCCAGGGATGTTCTGGGACTAATTTTTACTATAAATAGTGTCAAAAACATGCTTATTTGCGATAAAATGTTGCCTTTAATTAAACAAGGCCCAGTTGGTTCTGGTTGATAGTTTGACCTGGAAATGATGTCCAATGATGATAAGAATGTCTTATTGACTAAATGGTTTCAAAATTATCATCTTAACATGTTCTGGACCTTAATTATACCATAATCAATGACCTCCATTTGGGTACTGTGTTTTTGCATGGATGTTGTAATAAAACCGAGCCCACTCGGTTCTGGTTATTCTGATTAACCAGAATTTTTTATATTGTGTAGACTAATCTATTTTGCGTATTCTGTGAAAAAATTATGATCCAGGATGCTTTTGGGGCTATTTGCCAACATAAAATGTGTTCAAAACATGCTAATTTGCGATAAAAATAAGGGTTGCATTATAACCGGTCCAATTCGGTTTTGGTGGGGTTTTTTTTCCTGAAACTTGTGTTAAATTAAATGGGAATATCTTTTTGAATAATATGTGTAAAATTTATCATCCTGTGATGTTTTGGAGCTTAGTTATACCATAATCAATGACCTCAATTTTTGCATTTTATTTTGCAAGTTTTTTGTATTAGAACCAAGCTTACTCGGTTCTGGTTAATACTGTTAAACAGGGGTTTTTACTACAAGTAGATAGATGTGTTTCAATCATTCTGTGTAAAAATAAAGATCCATGATGGTTCTGGGGCTATTTGGCATAATAATAAGTGTCAAAAACATGCTTAATTGCGATAAAAATATAGGTTGCATTACAACCGGTCCATTTCGGTTCTGATGGGTTTATTTGGCTATCACTTTTGTCTAATGATGAGGTGGATGTCTTTTTGACTAATTTCTGTAAAATTTATCATCTTGTGATGTTCTGGAGCTTAGTTCTACCATAATCAGTGACCTCAATTTTTGCATTTCATTTTGCAAATTTTTTGTATTAGAACCGAGCCCACTCGGTTCTGGTTAGTGCTGTTATCCAGGGGTTTTTACTACATATATAGACATGTGTTTTGATCATTCTGTGTAAAAATCAAGATCCAGGATTGTTCTGGGGTTATTTGGCACCATAATAAGTGTCAAAAACATGCTAATTTGCGATAAAAATAAAGGTTGCATTATAACCGGTCCATTTCGGTTCTGGTGGGTTTATTTGGCTTAAATCTTTGTCTACTGATGAGGTGCATGTCTTTTTGACTAAAATGTGTACAATTTATCATCCTCTGATGTTCTTGAGCTTAGTTATACCATAATCAATGACGTCTATTTTTGCATTTTATTTTGCAATTTTTTTGTATTAGAACCGAGCCCACTCGGTTCTGGTTGGTGCTGTTAACCAGGGGTTTTTACAACATATAGATACATGTGTTGTGATCATTCTGTGTAAAAATCAAGCTCCTGGATTGTTCTGGGGTTATTTGGCACTATAATAAATGTCAAAAACATGCTTAATTGCGATAAAAAATAGGGTTGCATTATAATCGGTCCATTTCGGTTCTGGTGGGTTTATATGGCTATAACCTTTGTCTATTGATGAGGTGCACGTCTTTTGTACTAATATGTGTAAAATTTATCAT
Source organism: Stigmatopora nigra (assembly GCF_051989575.1). Taxonomy (NCBI): domain Eukaryota; kingdom Metazoa; phylum Chordata; class Actinopteri; order Syngnathiformes; family Syngnathidae; genus Stigmatopora; species Stigmatopora nigra. The sequence goes on from NW_027551607.1 coordinate 88,152, forward strand.
CCTGTGATGTTCTGGAGCTTATTTTTATCATAATCAATGACCTCAAATTTTGCATTTTATTTTGCAAGTTTTTTCTATTAGAACCGAGCCCACTCGGTTCTGGTTGGTGCTGTTAACCAGGGCTTTTTACTACATGTAGATACATGTGTTTTGATCATTCTGTGTAAAAATCAAGATCCAGGATTGTTTTGGGGCTATTTGACATCATAATAAGTGTCCAAAACATGCTAATTTGCGAAAAAAATAATGGTTGCATTATAACCGGTCCATTTCGGTTCTGGTGGGGGTATTTGCATAAAACTTGTGTCCAATGATGATAACAATGTATTTGCTAATATAATTCAAAGTTTTGTTATTCATACATGTTCTGAGGCTTTGTTATACCATAATCAATGACCTCAATTTTTGCATTTTATTTTGCAAGTTTTTTGTATTAGAACCGAGCCCACTCGGTTCTGGTTAATGCTGTTAACCAGGAATTTTTACTGCGTGTAGATACATGTGTTTTGATCATTCTCTGTAAAAATCAAGATCCTGGAATGTTCTGGGGTTATTTGGCACTATAATAAATGTCAAAAACATGCTTAATTGCGATAAAAAATAGGGTTGCATTATAACCGGTCCATTTCGGTTCTGGTGGGTGTATTTGCTTGGATTTTGTGTCTAATGATGAAAGGGATGTATTTGCTAATATAATTTAAAGTTTTATTATCCACGCATGTTCTGGGGCTTTGTTATACCATAATCAATGACCTGAATTTTCCCATTTTATTTTGCAGGTTTCTTGTATTAGAACCGAGCCCACTCGGTTCTGGTTGATGCTGTTAACTAGGGGTTTTTACTGCATGTAGATAAATGTGTCTTTATCATTCTGTGCAAAAATCAAGATCCAATATTGTTCTGATGATATTTGCCACTATAAAATGTGTCCAAAACATGCTAATTTGCGATAAAAATAAGGGTTACATTATAACCGGTCCATTTCGGTTCTGGTGGGTGTATTTGCCTGGATTCTGTGTCCAATGATGAAAAGAATGTATTTGCTAATATGATTCAAAGTTTTATCATCCAGGCATGTTCTGGGGCATTGTTATACTATAATCAATGACCTCAGTTTTTGCATTTTATTTTGCAAGTTTTTTGGTATCAGAACCGAGCCCACTCGGTTCTGGTTGATGCTGTTAACTAGGGGTTTTTACTGCATGTAGATAAATGTGTCTTTATCATTCTGTGCAAAAATCAAGATCCAATATTGTTCTGATGATATTTGCCACTATAAAATGTGTCCAAAACATGCTAATTTGCGATAAAAACAATGTCTTTATTATAACCGGTCCATTTCGGTTCTGGTTGGTGTATTTACACAAAACTTGTTTGCAATGATGATGGGAATGTATTTTCTAATATAATTTAAAGTTTTATCTTCCAGGCATGTTCTGAAGCTTTGTTATACCATAATGAATGACCTCTATTTGAGCACTATATTTTGGCTTTTTCTTGTATTACAACTGGTCCATGTAGGTTCTGAATGATGTTATTAACAAAGAATTTGTGTCAATTATGTTGGTGTATGTATTAACATTATTCTTTGGAAAAATAATCATCCTGGCTGGTTCTGGGGCTATTTGCCACATTAATAAGTGTCAAAAACATGCAAATTTGTATTAAAAACAGTGCCTGTATTTGAACTAGGCCCACTTTGTTCTGGTGGGTGTATTTAGTTATAAATGGTGTTCAATGATGATAAGGATGTATATTTGACTATTCTATATAAAAATAATCATCCAGTTATGTTCTGGGCTTTTGTTATACCATAATGAATGACCTCCATATGACTACTTTATTTGACATGCTGGTTGTATTAAAACTGGGTAATATTAGTTCTGTATGGTCATTTTAACTAATAATGTTGTCAAATCACTAAGTGTATGTATTTGTAACTAAATAGTGTCAAAAATATTCATCCAGTTATATTCTGGGCCTATTTCATACCATAAATAGTGTACAGAACAGTGCATATTGCCCATTAAAAAATCGGTCCAATTTGGTTCTGGAGAGTTATTTTACATAATTATGTATTCTGAATGAAAACAGGATGTATTTATGACTAAATAGTGTCAAAATTATCATCCAGTGACATTCTGGGCCTATTTTATAGCATAAATAGTGTGTCAAATGGGGTTATTATTGGTAGTGAGAATACAACCATAAATAGGAGGCTTATTTTTTTCCTGAATGTCCTATAGACTCCAAATTTGTTTCTAAAATAAGTAAACATTATTTAGAATAGATTGAGTCCAAAAGAACCGAATCGCTAAGTCCAGGGGTGGCTTAAAACGTCCAAAAGTTCGATACCTTACGGCATGTAATGACAAAAAGTGTCCACAGGAGGGCATCTTTTTTCCCTTTTCCCAACAGCGTCCAAAGCGTACTTGCGTACGGTAATGTATAAAAAACCGGTCCAAAACGGTTCTGATGGGTCAATTTACACGGGGTAAAGTTCCTGAATATTTCCTAGGTTTATATTACATCTTTTTATATCAAAAGAATCAGTTTTAGGTTTATATTCAGCCTGGAATTGCTCTTGGTACGAGGAAAATTTGATGATTGAATTGTAGGTGCCTGTATTAAATAAGGTCCATTTTGGTTGTGGAGGGTTATTTGACATCATTTTGTATTCTCAATGAATTCAGTATGTATTTATGACTAAATAGTGAAGAAATCATCATCCAGTGACATTCTGGGGCTATTTTATAGCATCAATAGTGTACAGAACAGTGCATATTGCCCACATTAAAATCGGTTCAATTTGGTTCTGGAGGGTTATTTTAAATATTTATGTGTTCTGAATGAATTCAGGATGTATTTATGAGTAAATAGTGAAAAAATTATCATCCAGTGACATTCTGGTGCTATTTTATAGCATAAATAGTGTGTCAAATGGGGTTATTATTGGTAGTGAGAATACAACCATAAATAGGAGTCTTATTTTTTTCCTGAATGTCCTATAGACTCCAAATTTGTTTCTAAAATAAGAGGACACTTATTAGAGTAGATTGAATCCAAAAGAACCGAATCGCTAGGTCCAGGGGTTGCTTAAAACGTCCAAAAGTTCGATACCTTACGGCATGTAATGACAAAAAGTGTCCACAGGAGGGCATCTTTTTCCCTTTTCCCAACAGCGTCCAAAGCGTACTTGCTTACTGTAGTGTATAAAAACCGGTCCAAAACGGTTCTGGTGGGTGTATTTACACGGGGAAAAGTGCCTGAATATTTGCTGGGTCTATATTACATCTTTTTCTATCAAAATAACCAGTTATGGTTGGATATTCAGCCTGGAAATGCTCTTGGTACGAGGAAAATTTGATGATTGAATTGTAGGTGCCTGTATTAAATACGGTCCATTTCGGTTCTGAAGGGTTATTTTACCTTGGGATTTTTTTTATAGATAAAGGGGTGTATTATTGACATATTGGTGAAAAAATTAACTTTCAGGGACATTCTGGTGATTTCTACCACCATAAATAGTTATATAAATCATGGCTATTTGCGATAAAATTGTGCATGCATTATAATAAGGTTTAGTCGGTTCTGGTTATTGTTTTAAACTGGGAATGCTTTTAAATATGTAGGTATATGTATTGTTGATAATTCTGTGTAAAAATATTCATCCAGGGATGTTCTGGAGATATTTTATTCAATAAATAGTGTCATTAACTGGAACACTTGATTTAACATAATGCCTGTATTAGAAATGGTCCATTTCGGTTCTGGTGGTTGTATTTGCACAGGGACTTTGTCATATCTCTGGGGAATTGTATAAATGACTTATTTGTGAAGAAATAAACTTTCAGGGACATTCTGGGACTATTTCCCACCATAAATAGTATCAAAAACATGCTAATTTGCGATAAACTTAGTGGTTGCATTATAAGAGGTTTGGTTCGGTTCTGGTGGGTTATTTGACCTGGGAATGGTTTCTAATGATGATGTAGATGTATTTTCTAATATTATATAAAGTTTTATCATTAGCGCATGTTCTGGGGCAGAGTTATACTATAATCAATGACCTCCAATTGACAACTAAGATTTTGCATGGTTGTTGTATTAGAACCGGTACATGTCAGTTCTGGTTAATGCTATTAACTTGAATTTTTTATATTGTGTAGTTGAAACTATTTTGCTTATTCTCTGAAAAAATGAAGACTAAGAAAGGTTCTGGGGCTATTTGCCACTATAATAAAGGTCAAAAACATGCTAATTTGCGATAAAAAAAAGGGGTTGCATTATAACCGGTCCATTTCGGTTCTGGTTGGTGTATTGACACAAAAATGGTGTCTAATAATAATGTTACTATATTTTCTAATATAATTTAAAGTTTCATCATTAAAACATGTTCTGGGGCTTAGTTATACTATAATCAATGACCTCTATTTGGGTACTTTATTTTTGCATAGTTGTCGTATTAGAACCGGTCCATGTCGGTTCTGGTTAGTGCTATTAACTTGAATTTTTTATATTGTATAGAGGTAACTATTTTGGTCATTTTGTGATAAAATAAAGATTATAGATGGTTCTGGGGCTATTTGTCACTATAATAAGTGTCAAAAACATGCTAATTTGCGATAAAAACAATGTCTTTATTAGAACCGGTCCATTTCGGTTCTGGTTGGTGTATTGACACAAAATTGGTGTTTAATGATAATGTTAGTATATTCTCTAATATATTTTAAAGTTTTATCATTAAGGCATGTTCTGGGGCTTAGTTATACCATAATCAATGACCTCTATTTTAATACTCTATTTTTGCAAAGTTGTCGTATTAGAACCGGTCCAGGTCGGTTCTGGTTAATGCTATTAATTTGATTTTTTTATATTGTGTAAAGGTACCTCTTTTGGTCATTCTGTGAAAAAATAAGTATTATAGATGGTTCTGGGGCCATTTGACACTATAATAAAGGTCAAAAACATGCTAATTTGCGATAAAAACAATGTCTTTATTAGAAACGGTCCATTTCGGTTCTGGTTGGTGTTTTGACACATAATTGGTGTCTAATGATAATGTTAGTATATTCTCTAATATAATTTAAAGTTTCATCATTAAAACATATTCTGGGGCTTAGTTATACCATAATCAATGACCTCTATTTTAATACTCTATTTTTGCAAAGTTGTCGTATTAGAACCGGTCCAGGTCGGTTCTGGTTAATGTTATTAATTTGATTTTTTTATATTGTGTAAAGGTAACTCTGTTGGTCATTCTGTGAAAAAATAAACATTATAGATGGTTCTGGGGCTATTTGACACTATAATAAAGGTCAAAAACATGCTAATTTGCGATAAAAAAAAGGGGTTGCATTATAACCGGTCCATTTCGGTTCTGGTTGGTGTATTGACACAAAAATGGTGTCTATTGATAATGTTAGTATATTTTTTAATATAATATCAAGTTTCATCATTAAAACATGTTCTGGGGCTTAGTTATACTATAATCAATGACCTCTATTTGGTTACTTTATTTTTGCATAGTTGTCGTATTAGAACCGGTCCATGTCGGTTCTGGTTAGTGCTATTAACTTGAATTTTTTATATTGTTTAGAGGTAACTATTTTGGTCATTGTGTGAAAAAATAAAGATTATAGATGGTTCTGGGGCTATTTGTCACCATAATAAGTGTCAAAAACATGCTAATTTGCGATAAAAACAATGTCTTTATTAGAACCGGTCCATTTCGGTTCTGGTTGGTTTTTAGACCCAGGAATGGTGTCTAATGATGTAAGGAATTTATTTTCTAATATATTTTAAAGTTTTATCATTGTAACCTATTCTGGGGCTTAGTTATACTATAATCAATGACCTCTATTTGGGTACTTTATTTTTGCATAGTTGTCGTATTAGAACCGGTCCATGTCGGTTCTGGTTAGTGCTATTAACTTGAATTTTTTATATTGTATAGAGGTAACTATTTTGGTCATTTTGTGATAAAATAAAGATTATAGATGGTTCTGGGGCTATTTGTCACCATAATAAGTGTCAAAAACATGCTAATTTGCGATAAAAACAATGTCTTTATTAGAACCGGTCCATCTCGGTTCTGGTTGGTGTATTGACACAAAATTTGTGTTTAATGATAATGTTAGTATATTCTCTAATATATTTTAAAGTTTTATCATTAAGGCATGTTCTGGGGCTTAGTTATACCATAATCAATGACCTCTATTTTAATACTCTATTTTTGCAAAGTTGTCGTATTAGAACCGGTCCAGGTCGGTTCTGGTTAATGCTATTAATTTGATTTTTTTATTATGTGTAAAGGTACCTCTTTGGGTCATTCTGTGAAAAAATAAACATTATAGATGGTTCTGGGGCTATTTGACACTATAATAAAGGTCAAAAACATGCTAATTTGCGATAAAAACAATGTCTTTATTAGAACCGGTCCATTTCGGTTCTGGTTGGTGTTTTGACCCAGAAATGGTGTTCAATGATGATATAGACATATTTACTAATAGACTTTAAAATTTTATCATTAAGACATATTCTGGGGCTTAGTTATACCATAATCAATGACCTCTATTTTGGTGATCTATTTTTGCAAAGTTGTCGTATTAGAACCGGTCCAGGTCGGTTCTGGTTAATGCTATTAATTTGATTTTTTTTATATTGTGTAAAGGTAACTCTTTTGGTCATTCTGTGCAAAAATAAACATTATAGATGGTTCTGGGGCTATTTGACACTATAATAAAGGTCAAAAACATGCTAATTTGCGATAAAAACAATGTCTTTATTAGAACCGGTCCATTTCGGTTCTGGTTGGTGTTTTGACCCAGAAATGGTGTTCAATGATGATATAGACATATTTACTAATAGACTTTAAAATTTTATCATTAAGACATATTCTGGGGCTTAGTTATACCATAATCAATGACCTCTATTTTGGTGATCTATTTTTGCAAAGTTGTCGTATTAGAACCGGTCCAGGTCGGTTCTGGTTAATGCTATTAATTTGATTTTTTTTATATTGTGTAAAGGTAACTCTTTTGGTCATTCTGTGCAAAAATAAACATTATAGATGGTTCTGGGGCTATTTGACACTATAATAAAGGTCAAAAACATGCTAATTTGCGATAAAAACAATGTCTTTATTAGAACCGGTCCATTTCGGTTCTGGTTGGTGTTTTGACCCAGAAATGGTGTTCAATGATGATATAGACATATTTACAAATAGACTTTAAAATTTTATCATTAAGACATATTCTGGGGCTTAGTTATACCATAATCAATGACCTCTATTTTGGTGATCTATTTTTGCAAAGTTGTCGTATTAGAACCGGTCCATGTCGGTTCTGGTTAGTGCTATTAACTTGAATTTTGTATATTGTGTAGATAACACTATTTTGCTCATTCTGTGAAAAAATAAAGATTAAAAGTGGTTCTGGGGCTATTTGCCAACATAATAAAGGTCAAAAACATGCTAATTTGCGATAAAAACAATGTCTTTATTATAACCGGTCCATTTCGGTTCTGGTTGGTTATTTGACCCAGAAATGGTGTCTAATGATGATATAGACCTATTTACTAATATACTTTAAAGTTTCATCATTAGGGCATGTTCTGGAGCTTAGTTATACTATAATCAATGACCTCTATTTTGGAACTCTATTTTTGCAAAGTTGTCGTATTAGAACCGGTCCAGGTCGGTTCTGGTTATCGCTATTAATTTGATTTTTTTATATTGTGTAGATGTAACTATTTTGGTCATTCTGTGAAAAAATAAACATTATAGATGGTTCTGGGGCGAATTGCCACTATAATAAAAATCAAAAACATGCTAATTTGCGATAAAAACAATGTCTTTATTAGAACCGGTCCATTTCGGTTCTGGTTGGTGTTTTGACCCAGGAATGGTCTTCAATGATGATATAGACATATTTCCTAATATACTTTAAAGTTTTATCATTAAGGCATGTTCTGGGGCTTAGTTATACTATAATCAATGACCTCTTATTTGGTGCTCTATTTTTGCAAAGTTGTCGTATTAGAACCGGTCCAGGTCGGTTCTGGAGAATGCTATTAATTTGATTTTTTTATATTGTGTAGAGGTAACTATTCTGGTCATTGTGTGAAAAAATAAAGATTAAGGATGGTTCTGGGGCGAATTGCCACTATAATAAAGGTCAAAAACATGCTAATTTGCGATAAAAACAATGTCTTTATTAGAACCGGTCCATTTCGGTTCTGGTTAATGTTTTGACCCAGGAATGGTCTTCAATGATGATATAGACATATTTACTAATATACTTTAAAGTTTTATCATTAAGGCATGTTCTGGGGCTTAGTTATACTATAATCAATGACCTCTTATTTGGTGCTCTATTTTTGCAAAGTTGTCGAATTAGAACCGGTCCAGGTCGGTTCTGGTTAATGTTATTAATTTGATTTTTTTATATTGTGTAAAGGTAACTCTTTTGGTCATTCTGTGAAAAAATAAACATTATAGATGGTTCTGGGGCGAATTGCCACTATAATAAAGTTCAAAAACATGCTAATTTGCGATAAAAACAATGTCTTTATTAGAACCGGTCCATTTCGGTTCTGGTTGGTGTTTTGACCCAGGAATGGTGTCTAATGATGATATATATCGATTTTCTAATAAACTTTAAAGTTTTATTATTACAACATATTCTGGGGCTTAGTTATACCATAATCAATGACCTCTATCTGGGCACTCTTTTTTTGCAAAGTTGTCGAATTAGAACCGGTCCAGGTCGGTTCTGGTTAATGCTATTAATTTGATTTTTTAATATTGTGTAGATGTAACTATTTTGCTCATTCTGTGAAAAAATAAACATTATAGCTCGTTCTGGGGCTATTTGCCATCATAATAAATGTCAAAAACATGCTAAATTGCGATAAAAACAATGTCTTTATTAGAACCGGTCCATTTCGGTTCTGGTTGGTGTTTTGACCCAGGAATGGTGTCTAATGATGATATATATCGATTTTCTAATAAACTTTAAAGTTTTATTATTACAACATATTCTGGGGCTTAGTTATACCATAATCAATGACCTCTATCTGGGCACTCTTTTTTTGCAAAGTTGTCGTATTAGAACCGGTCCAGGTCAGTTCTGGTTAATGCTATTAATTTGATTTTTTAATATTGTCTAGATGTAACTATTTTGCTCATTCTGTGAAAAAATCAATATTATAGATGGTTCCGGGGCTATTTGCCATCATAAAAAAGGTCAAAAACATGCTAAATTGCGATAAAAACAATGTCTTTATTAGAACCGGTCCATTTCGGTTCTGGTTGGTGTTTTGACCCAGGAATGGTGTTCAATGATGATATAGACATATTTACTAATATACTTTAAAGTTTAATCATTAAGACATATTGTGGGGCTTAGTTATACAATAATCAATGACCTCTATTTTGGTACTCTATTTTTGCAAAGTTGTCGTATTAGAACCGGTCCATGTCGGTTCTGGTTGATACTATTAACTTGATTTTTTAATATTGTGTAGAGGAATATATTTTGCTCATTCTGTGAAAAAATAAAGATTATAGCTCGTTCTGGGGCTATTTGCCACCATAATTAGTTTCAAAAACATGCTAATTTGCGATAAAAACGATGCCTGTATTAGAACCGGTCCATTTCGGTTCTGGTTTGTTTTTTAACATGAAGATGGTAACCAATATTAAAAGAGATCTATAATTGACAATTCTGTATAAAAATTATCATCCAGGGATGTTCAGAAGTTGTGTTATGTCTAAATCAATGACATCAACATTGGACACTTTAACATCACATATTTTGTCTTAATAAAAGGCTAAATCGGTTCTGTATGTTTATTTTATACACAAATAGTTTCATATGACTGGGTAAATGTATATTTAACTATTCTGTTTAAAAATAAGGATCCAGGATGGTTCTGTTCAAAATAGTGGCCCAAAACATGCATATTCACATACAATGTATTTAATTCAACCTCCAGAAATGGTTAAAGTGTATTAAAATAGAGTTCCATAAATGCTGAAATTGTATTAAAATAGACCTCCATAAATGGTGAAAATGTATTAAAATAGACCTCCATAAATGGGTAAAGTGTATAAAAATGGTCCTCCATAAATTCTTAAAATGTATTAAAATAGACCTCCAGAAATCACCAAAATGTATAAAATAGGACCTCCATAAAACGTAAAAGTGTATAAAAATAGACTTCCATGGAGAAATAAACCTCCAGAAATGCTCAAAATGTATAAAATAGGACCTCCATAAAACGTAAAAGTGTATAAAAATAGACTTCCATGGAAGAATAAACCTCCAGAAATGCTCAAAATGTATAAAATAGGACCTCCATAAAACGTAAAAGTGTATAAAAATAGACTTCCATGGAAGAATAAACCTCCAGAAATGCTCAAAATGTATAAAATAGGACCTCCATAAAACGTAAAAGTGTATAAAAATAGACTTCCATGGAGAAATAAACCTCCAGAAATGCTCAAAATGTATAAAATAGGACCTCCATAAAACGTAAAAGTGTATAAAAATAGACTTCCATGGAAGAATAAACCTCCAGAAATGCTCAAAATGTATAAAATAGGACCTCCATAAAACGTAAAAGTGTATAAAAATAGACTTCCATGGAAGAATAAACCTCCAGAAATGCTCAAAATGTATAAAATAGGACCTCCATAAAACGTAAAAGTGTATAAAAATAGACTTCCATGGAAGAATAAACCTCCAGAAATGCTCAAAATGTATAAAATAGGACCTCCATAAAACCTAAAAGTGTATTTAATTCGACTTCCATGGAAGAAAAAAGCTCCAGAAATCACCAAAATGTATAAAATAGGACCTCCATAAAACGCAAAAGTGTATTTAATTCGACTTCCATGGAAGAAAAAACCTCCAGAAATGCTCAAAATGTATAAAATAGGACCTCCATAAAACCTAAAAGTGTATTTAATTCGACTTCCATGGAAGAAAAAAGCTCCAGAAATCACCAAAATGTATAAAATAGGACCTCCATAAAACGCAAAAGTGTATTTAATTCGACTTCCATGGAAGAAAAAAGCTCCAGAAATCACCAAAATGTATAAAATAGGACCTCCATAAAACGCAAAAGTGTATTTAATTCGACTTCCATGGAAGAAAAAAGCTCCAGAAATCACCAAAATGTATAAAATAGGACCTCCATAAAACGCAAAAGTGTATTTAATTCGACTTCCATGGAAGAAAAAAGCTCCAGGAATCACCAAAATGTATAAAATAGGACCTCCATAAAACGCAAAAGTGTATTTAATTCGACTTCCATGGAAGAAAAAACCTCCAGAAATGCTCAAAATGTATAAAATAGGACCTCCATAAAACCTAAAAGTGTATTTAATTCGACTTCCATGGAAGAAAAAAGCTCCAGAAATCACCAAAATGTATAAAATAGGACCTCCATAAAACGCAAAAGTGTATTTAATTCGACTTCCATGGAAGAAAAAACCTCCAGAAATCACCAAAATGTATAAAATAGGACCTCCATAAAACGCAAAAGTGTATTTAATTCGACTTCCATGGAAGAAAAAAGCTCCAGAAATCACCAAAATGTATAAAATAGGACCTCCATAAAACGCAAAAGTGTATTTAATTCGACTTCCATGGAAGAAAAAAGCTCCAGGAATCACCAAAATGTATAAAATAGGACCTCCATAAAACGCAAAAGTGTATTTAATTCGACTTCCATGGAAGAAAAAAGCTCCAGGAATCACCAAAATGTATAAAATAGGACCTCCATAAAACGCAAAAGTGTATTTAATTCGACTTCCATGGAAGAAAAAAGCTCCAGGAATCACCAAAATGTATAAAATAGGACCTCCATAAAACGCAAAAGTGTATTTAATTCGACTTCCATGGAAGAAAAAAGCTCCAGAAATCACCAAAATGTATAAAATAGGACCTCCATAAAACGCAAAAGTGTATTTAATTCGACTTCCATGGAAGAAAAAAGCTCCAGAAATCACCAAAATGTATAAAATAGGACCTCCATAAAACGCAAAAGTGTATTTAATTCGACTTCCATGGAAGAAAAAAGCTCCAGGAATCACCAAAATGTATAAAATAGGACCTCCATAAAACGCAAAAGTGTATTTAATTCGACTTCCATGGAAGAAAAAAGCTCCAGAAATCACCAAAATGTATAAAATAGGACCTCCATAAAACGCAAAAGTGTATTTAATTCGACTTCCATGGAAGAAAAAAGCTCCAGAAATCACCAAAATGTATAAAATAGGACCTCCATAAAACGCAAAAGTGTATTTAATTCGACTTCCATGGAAGAAAAAAGCTCCAGGAATCACCAAAATGTATAAAATAGGACCTCCATAAAACGCAAAAGTGTATTTAATTCGACTTCCATGGAAGAATAGACCTCCAGAAATCACCAAAATGTATAAAATAGGACCTCCATAAAACGCAAAAGTGTATTTAATTCGACTTCCATGGAAGAAAAAAGCTCCAGAAATCACCAAAATGTATAAAATAGGACCTCCATAAAACGCAAAAGTGTATTTAATTCGACTTCCATGGAAGAATAGACCTCCAGAAATCACCAAAATGTATAAAATAGGACCTCCATAAAACGCAAAAGTGTATTTAATTCGACTTCCATGGAAGAAAAAAGCTCCAGGAATCACCAAAATGTATAAAATAGGACCTCCATAAAACCTAAAAGTGTATTTAATTCGACTTCCATGGAAGAAAAAAGCTCCAGAAATCACCAAAATGTATAAAATAGGACCTCCATAAAACGCAAAAGTGTATTTAATTCGACTTCCATGGAAGAAAAAAGCTCCAGGAATCACCAAAATGTATAAAATAGGACCTCCATAAAACGCAAAAGTGTATTTAATTCGACTTCCATGGAAGAAAAAAGCTCCAGAAATCACCAAAATGTATAAAATAGGACCTCCATAAAACGCAAAAGTGTATTTAATTCGACTTCCATGGAAGAAAAAAGCTCCAGGAATCACCAAAATGTATAAAATAGGACCTCCATAAAACGCAAAAGTGTATTTAATTCGACTTCCATGGAAGAAAAAAGCTCCAGGAATCACCAAAATGTATAAAATAGGACCTCCATAAAACGCAAAAGTGTATTTAATTCGACTTCCATGGAAGAAAAAAGCTCCAGGAATCACCAAAATGTATAAAATAGGACCTCCATAAAACGCAAAAGTGTATTTAATTCGACTTCCATGGAGGAAAAAGACCTCCAGAAATCACCAAAATGTATTTAATTCGACTTCCATGGAGGAAAAAAAACCTCCAGGAAATGTGAAAAGCTCCATAAAAGCTGGAGCTCCATAGCTCCAGGAGAACCAGAGCTCCATAGATCCATAAGGACCGGAGCTCCATACCTCCAGGAGGACCGGAGCTCCATACCTCCAGGAGGACCGGAGCTCCATACCTCCAGGATTCCCTGGTTGTCAAAAATATTCTAAGTCGAAAAATATTCTAAGTCCGAAAAGTGTGAAAAAATGACTATGTCCGACAGGACTCTGTCATTTTTTTGGAAAAAGTGTGAAAAAATGACTATGTCCGACAGGACTCTGTCATTTTTTTGGAAAAAGTGTGAAAAAATGACTATGTCCGACAGGACTCTGTCATTTTTTTGGAAAAAGTGTGAAAAAATGACTATGTCCGACAGGACTCTGTCATTTTTTTGGAAAAAGTGTGAAAAAATGACTATGTCCGACAGGACTCTGTCATTTTTTTGGAAAAAAGTCGAAAAAATGACTAAGTCGCGAAGGACATAGTCATTTTTTCGATTTTTCAGGTCTACCAGGGCAGTTCATTTGGGTCTACCAATACCTATGGGATATGAGCTAGCCTACTCCCGCACTTGCCGGAGGTCTGGAGAAAGCCTTCGGCAAGTATATAGGGAGGGGAAAATATTGGAATCTGAAAATTTTCTAAGTCCAAATGTTGGACTTTGAATTTTTTTGGAGGGCTGGAGCTCCATAGATCCAGGGGGGGCCGGAGCTCCGGACAACCAGTAGAACCGGAGGGCCGGAGCTCCGGAGCTCCGGAGCTCCGGAGCTCCGGAGCTCCAGAGGACCGGAGCTCCGGAGCTCCGGAGCTCCAGAGCTCCAGGGGACCGGAGCTCCGGAGCTCCGGAGCTCCAGGGGGCCGGAGCTCCGGAGCTCCAGAGCTCCAGGGGACCGGAGCTCCGGAGCTCCGGAGCTCCAGAGCTCCGGAGCTCCGGAGCTCCAGAGCTCCAGGGGACCGGAGCTCCGGAGCTCCAGGGGACCGGAGCTCCGGAGCTCCGGAGCTCCAGAGCTCCGGAGCTCCGGAGCTCCAGAGAACCGGAGCTCCGGAGCTCCAGGGGACCGGAGCTCCGGAGCTCCGGAGCTCCGGAGCTCCAGAGCTCCGGAGCTCCGGAGCTCCAGAGGACCGGAGCTCCGGAGCTCCAGGGGACCGGAGCTCCGGAGTTCCGGAGCTCCAGAGGACCGGAGCTCCAGGGGACCGGAGCTCCGGAGCTCCGGAGCTCCAGAGGACCGGAGCTCCGGAGCTCCAGAGCTCCAGAGCTCCAGAGCTCCGGAGCTCCGGAGCGCCAGGGCTCCAGAGCTCCGGAGCTCCGGAGCTCCAGAGCTCCGGAGCTCCGGAGCTCCGGAGCTCCAGGGGACCGGAGCTCCGGGGCTCCGGAGCTCCAGAGGACCGGAGCTCCGGAGCTCCAGGGGACCGGAGCTCCGGAGTTCCGGAGCTCCAGAGGACCGGAGCTCCGGAGCTCCAGGGGACCGGAGCTCCGGAGCTCCGGAGCTCCAGGGGACCGGAGCTCCAGGGCTCCAGAGCTCCAGAGCTCCGGAGCTCCGGAGCCCCAGAGAACCGGAGCTCCAGAGGACCGGAGCTCCAGGGGACCGGAGCTCCAGGGGACCGGAGCTCCGGAGCTCCGGAGCTCCAGAGCTCCAGAGCTCCGGAGCTCCGGACAACCAGTAGAACCGGAGCTCCGGAGCTCCGGAGCTCCAGAGGACCGGAGCTCCGGAGCTCCAGAGAACCGGAGCTCCGGAGCTCCAGAGAACCGGAGCTCCGGAGCTCCAGAGAACCGGAGCTCCGGAGCTCCAGGGGACCGGAGCTCCGGAGCTCCAGAGCCCCGGAGCTCCAGAGGACCGGAGCTCCGGAGCTCCAGAGAACCGGAGCTCCGGAGCTCCAGAGGACCGGAGCTCCGGAGCTCCGGAGCTTTCCTGGTTCTCAAAAATTTTCTAAGTCCAAAAAATTTTCTAAGTCCAACTTTTGGACTTAGAAAATTTTTTGGACTTAGAAAATTTTTCAACTTTTTCGACAAAAAGCTCCATAACTCGAAAAATATATGGAGCTCGGAGCTGCAATTTTAACCATATTCCAGGGAAGCTCCATAGAACCGGTACGTGGAAGGAGAAAAGGATCGAAAGACATGACCCATATAAATCACCCACTCCTGCAATTTCCGGTGGTCTGCAAAAAGCCTTCGGCAAGTATATAGGGAGAGGAAAAATTTGAATGTGAGCTCCAGGCGTCGGGCCGAGCCTGTCCTCTGCCGGTATGGGATCCAAAAGGTTCACATTCGGGCATCCTTCTCACGAAGTGCCCCGGTCCTAGGTGGTTCGGTTGAATTTATATGAATTTTTCAAAGTGAAAAACTTTGAAAAAAAAATGGGCGAAAAAATGGCTATGTCTTTCAGCGGGGGCTGAGAGAAAAAGTGTCCGAAGGAGCGCTGCCTTCGGATACAAACGGGCAAATGTCCCGGTGAAAATCCTGGTTCTCAAAAAATTTCTAAGTCCGAAAATTTTTCTAAGTCCAAAAATTTTTCTAAGTCCAACTTTTGGACTTAGAAAATTTTCGGAGCTCCGGAGCTCCGGAGCTCCAGAGCTCCAGAGGGCCGGAGCTCCGGAGCTCCGGAGCTCCGGAGCTCCAGAGAACCGGAGCTCCGGAGCTCCGGAGCGCCAGAGGACCGGAGCTCCGGAGCTCCGGAGCTCCAGAGCTCCAGAGAACCGGAGCTCCGGAGCTCCAGAGGACCGGAGCTCCGGAGCTCCAGAGGACCGGAGCTCCAGAGGACCGGAGCTCCGGAGCCCCAGAGCTCCAGAGCTCCAGAGCCCCAGAGCTCCGGAGCTCCGGAGCTCCAGAGGACCGGAGCTCCGGAGCTCCAGAGCTCCAGAGAACCGGAGCTCCGGAGCCCCAGAGCTCCGGAGCCCCAGAGCTCCGGAGCTCCGGAGCTCCAGAGGACCGGAGCTCCGGAGCTCCGGAGCTTTCCTGGTTCTCAAAAATTTTTCTAAGTCCAACTTTTGGACTTAGAAAATTTTCGGAGCTCCGGAGCTCCGGAGCTCCAGAGGACCGGAGCTCCGGAGCTCCGGAGCTCCAGAGGACCGGAGCTCCAGAGCTCCGGAGAACCGGAGCTCCGGAGCTCCGGAGCTCCAGAGGACCGGAGCTCCGGAGCCCCGGAGCTTTCCTGGTTCTCAAAAATTTTTCTAAGTCCAAAAATTTTTCTAAGTCCAACTTTTGGACTTAGAAAATTTTCGGAGCTCCGGAGCTCCGGAGCTCCAGAGCTCCAGAGGGCCGGAGCTCCGGAGCTCCAGAGGACCGGAGCTCCAGAGGACCGGAGCTCCGGAGCTCCAGAGGACCGGAGCTCCGGAGCTCCAGAGGACCGGAGCTCCGGAGCTCCGGAGCTCCAGAGCTCCAGAGGACCGGAGCTCCGGAGCTCCGGAGCTCCAGAGGACCGGAGCTCCAGAGCTCCAGAGGACCGGAGCTCCGGAGCTCCGGAGCTCCAGAGCTCCAGAGGACCGGAGCTCCGGAGCTCCGGAGCTCCAGAGGACCGGAGCTCCAGAGCTCCAGGGGACCGGAGCTCCGGAGCTCCCGAGCTCCGGAGCTCCGGAGCTCCAGGGGACCGGAGCTCCAGAGCTCCAGGGGACCGGAGCTCCGGAGCTCCAGAGCTCCGGAGCTCCGGAGCTCCGGAGCTTTCCTGGTTCTCAAAATTTTTTCTAAGTCCAAAAATTTTTCTAAGTCCAACTTTTGGACTTAGAAAATTTTCGGAGCTCCAGAGGACCGGAGCTCCAGAGGACCGGAGCTCCGGAGCTCCGGAGCTCCGGACAACCAGTAGAACCGGAGCTCCGGAGCTCCGGAGCTCCAGAGGACCGGAGCTCCGGAGCTCCGGAGCTCCAGAGAACCGGAGCCCCGGAGCTCCGGAGCTCCGGGGCTCCGGAGCTCCAGAGGACCGGAGCTCCGGAGCTCCGGAGCTCCAGAGAACCGGAGCCCCGGAGCCCCGGAGCCCCGGAGCTCCAGAGGACCGGAGCTCCGGAGCTCCAGAGAACCGGAGCTCCGGAGCTCCGGAGCTCCAGAGCCCCGGAGCCCCGGAGCTCCAGAGCCCCGGAGCCCCGGAGCTCCAGAGCCCCGGAGCCCCGGAGCCCCGGAGCTTTCCTGGTTCTCAAAAATTTTCTAAGTCCAACTTTTGGACTTAGAAAATTTTCGGAGCTCCGGAGCTCCAGAGGACCGGAGCTCCGGAGCTCCGGAGCTCCAGAGGACCGGAGCTCCGGAGCTCCAGAGGACCGGAGCTCCGGAGCTCCAGAGGACCGGAGCTCCGGAGCCCCGGAGCCCCGGAGCTCCAGAGGACCGGAGCTCCGGAGCTCCAGAGAACCGGAGCCCCGGAGCCCCGGAGCCCCGGAGCTCCGGAGCTCCGGAGCTCCAGAGGACCGGAGCTCCGGAGCTCCAGAGAACCGGAGCCCCGGAGCCCCGGAGCCCCGGAGCTCCAGAGGACCGGAGCTCCGGAGCTCCGGAGCTCCAGAGCTCCGGAGCTCCAGAGCTCCGGAGCTCCGGAGCTCCAGAGGACCGGAGCTCCGGAGCTCCGGAGCCCCGGAGCCCCGGAGCTTTCCTGGTTCTCAAAAATTTTCTAAGTCCAAAAAATTTTCTAAGTCCAACTTTTGGACTTAGAAAATTTTTTGGACTTAGAAAATTTTTCAACTTTTTCGACAAAAAGCTCCATAACTCGAAAAATATATGGAGCTCGGAGCTGCAATTTTAACCATATTCCAGGGAAGCTCCATAGAACCGGTACATTGAAGGAGAAAAGGATCGAAAGACATGACCCATATAAATCACCCACTCCTGCAATTTCCGGTGGTCTGCAAAAAGCCTTCGGCAAGTATATAGGGAGAGGAAAAATTTGAATGTGAGCTCCAGGCGTCGGGCCGAGCCTGTCCTCTGCCGGTATGGGATCCAAAAGGCTCACATTCGGGCATCCTTCTCACGAAGTGCCCCGGTCCTAGGTGGTTCGGTTGAATTTTAATGAATTTTTCAAAGTGAAAATCTTTGGAAAAAAATGGGCGAAAAAATGGCTATGTCTTTCAGCGGGGGCTGAGAGAAAAAGTGTCCGAAGGAGCGCTGCCTTCGGATACAAACGGGCAAATGTCCCGGTGAAAAGCTCTGGTTCTCAAAAATTTTCTAAGTCCGAAAATTTTTCTAAGTCCAAAAATTTTTCTAAGTCCAACTTTTGGACTTAGAATTTTTTTGGAAGGCCGGAGCTCCAGAGATCCAGTGGGCCGGAGGACCGGAGCTCCGGAGGGCCGGAGGACCGGAGCTCCATAGAACCAGAGATCCAAGAGGACCGGAGCTCCGGAGGGCAATAGCTCCAGAGATCCATGAGGGCCGAAGCTCCGGAGTACCGGAGCTCCAGAGATCCATGAGGGCCGGAGCTCCGGAGTACCGGAGCTCCAGAGATCCAGAGGGCCGGAGCTCCGGAGTACCGGAGCTCCAGAGATCCAGAGGGCCGGAGGACCGGAGCTCCATAGAGCCAGGAGGGCTGGAGCTCCAGAGAACCAGGAAAGCTGGAGCTCCAGAGAACCACGAGGGCCGGAGCTCCAGGGAGCCAGACAATTTCCTGGTTCTCAAAAATTTTCTAAGTCCAAAAAATTTTCTAAGTCCAAAAATCTTGGAAAAAACGACTATGTCTTTCAGCGGGGGCTGAGAGAAAAAGTATCCGAAGGAGCGCTGCCTTCGGATACAAACGGGCAGATGTCCCGGTGAAAAATCCTGGTTCTTCGAAAAATGTCTGAAAAAATGACTATGTCCAACAGCGGTGTGTCAAAGGAAAAGTGTCCGAAGAAGCGAGGTCTTCGGACACAAACGGGCAGATGTCCCGGTGAAAAGCTCTGGTTCTCAAAAATTTTCTAAGTCCGAAAATTTTTCTAAGTCCAAAAAAAATTCTAAGTCCAAAAATCTTGGAAAAAACGACTATGTCTTTCAGCGGGGGCTGAGAGAAAAAGTGTCCGAAGGAGCGCTGCCTTCGGATACAAATGGGACAATGTCCCGGTGAAAATCCTGGTTCTCAAAAATGTCTGAAAAAATGACTATGTCCAACAGCGGTGTGTCAAAGCAAAAGTGTCCGAAGGAGCGCTGCCTTCGGACACAAACGGGCAGATGTCCCGGTGAAAAGCTCTGGTTCTCAAAAATTTTCTAAGTCCAAAAAATTTTCTAAGTCCAAAAAAAATTCTAAGTCCAAAAATCTTGGAAAAAACGACTATGTCTTTCAGCGGGGGCTGAGAGAAAAAGTATCCGAAGGAGCGCTGCCTTCGGATACAAACGGGCAGATGTCCCGGTGAAAATCCTGGTTCTCAAAAATGTCTGAAAAAATGACTATGTCCAACAGCGGTGTGTCAAAGCAAAAGTGTCCGAAGGAGCGCTGCCTTCGGACACAAACGGGCAGATGTCCCGGTGAAAAGCTCTGGTTCTCAAAAATTTTCTAAGTCCAAAAAATTTTCTAAGTCCAAAAAAAATTCTAAGTCCAAAAATCTTGGAAAAAACGACTATGTCTTTCAGCGGGGGCTGAGAGAAAAAGTATCCGAAGGAGCGCTGCCTTCGGATACAAACGGGCAGATGTCCCGGTGAAAATCCTGGTTCTCAAAAATGTCTGAAAAAATGACTATGTCCAACAGCGGTGTGTCAAAGCAAAAGTGTCCGAAGGAGCGCTGCCTTCGGACACAAACGGGCAGATGTCCCGGTGAAAAGCTCTGGTTCTCAAAAATTTTCTAAGTCCAAAAAATTTTCTAAGTCCAAAAAAAATTCTAAGTCCAAAAATCTTGGAAAAAACGACTATGTCTTTCAGCGGGGGCTGAGAGAAAAAGTATCCGAAGGAGCGCTGCCTTCGGATACAAACGGGCAGATGTCCCGGTGAAAATCCTGGTTCTCAAAAATGTCTGAAAAAATGACTATGTCCAACAGCGGTGTGTCAAAGCAAAAGTGTCCGAAGGAGCGCTGCCTTCGGACACAAACGGGCAGATGTCCCGGTGAAAAGCTCTGGTTCTCAAAAATTTTCTAAGTCCAAAAAATTTTCTAAGTCCAAAAAAAATTCTAAGTCCAAAAATCTTGGAAAAAACGACTATGTCTTTCAGCGGGGGCTGAGAGAAAAAGTATCCGAAGGAGCGCTGCCTTCGGATACAAATGGGACAATGTCCCGGTGAAAATCCTGGTTCTCAAAAATGTCTGAAAAAATGACTATGTCCAACAGCGGTGTGTCACAGGAAAAGTGTCCGAAGGAGCGCTGCCTTCGGACACAAACGGGCAGATGTCCCGGTGAAAAGCTCTGGTTCTCAAAAATTTTCTAAGTCCGAAAATTTTTCTAAGTCCAAAAAAAATTCTAAGTCCAAAAATCTTGGAAAAAACGACTATGTCTTTCAGCGGGGGCTGAGAGAAAAAGTATCCGAAGGAGCGCTGCCTTCGGATACAAATGGGACAATGTCCCGGTGAAAATCCTGGTTCTCAAAAATGTCTGAAAAAATGACTATGTCCAACAGCGGTGTGTCACAGGAAAAGTGTCCGAAGGAGCGCTGCCTTCGGATACAAACTGGCAAAAGTCCCGGTGAAAAGCCCTGGTTCTCAAAAATTTTCTAAGTCCAAAAAAAATTCTAAGTCCAAAAAAACGGACTCTGTCATTTTTTTGGAAAAAGTGTGAAAAAATGACTATGTCCGACAGGACTCTGTCATTTTTTTGAGAAAAAGTCCGAAAAAATGACTATGTCCAACGGGACTTAGTCGTTTTTTTGAGCTTCTCAAAAATTTTCTAAGTCCAAAAAATTTTCTAAGTCCGAAAAAGTGTGAAAAAATGACTATGTCCGACAGGACTTAGTCGTTTTTTCAGAAAATTTCTGAAAAAACGACTAAGTCCTGTCGGACATAGTCGTTTTTTCGATTTTTTAGGTCTACCAGGGCTTCTCATTTGGGTCTACCAAGGCATCTGATTTGGGTCTACCAATACCCCTAGGATATGATTTGCCTACTCCCGCAATTTCCGGTGGTCTGCAAAAAGCCTTCGGCAAGATTATAGGGAGAGGAAAATTTTGAATGTGAGCTCCAGGCCTAAGACCGACCCCTCTCTCCCCAGTAGGCCGACGGAAGGAGCTCACATTCGGGCACAGTACTTTTGCAATGCCCCTTGTCCCCCTGGTTCTCCCGAATTGAAGCGAATTTTTTCTAAGTGTGGCTGGACTTAGAAAAATTTTCGGGAGTGAAAAGAACCAGAGAGACCGTCCTGAGGGACTGAAACAGGCCGAAAAAGGTGTCACACTCGGCTTGGCAATATGAAAAAGGCCCTTCCAAAATCCTGGAGGTTTGGGCCTGACCTCCAGAGCTCCAGAGCTCCAGAGCTCCAGAGCTCCAGAGATCCAGAGGGCCGGAGGACCGGAGCTCCATAGATCCAGGAGTGTCCGGGAGCTCCAGAGCTCCAGAGATCCACACACGAACGAGACTCAGGGTGTCCATGACTTATGCCTGGTGGTATGGACATCCAAAAATCTTCCACGGAAGTTGGAAGAACCAGGCGAGGGCAGACCGTCGTGAGTGTTCTTGGCAAAGTCCTGGAGCCAGAACATATAAAACTCTTCTACGGAAGAACCAGGCAAAAGATCCAGAGGGCCGGAGGACCGAAGCTCCAGAGCTCCAGAGATCCACACTAGAGAGAATTCGTGGGTGTCCATGACTTATGCCTGGTGGTATGGACATCCAAAAATCTTCCACGGAAGTTGGAAGAACCAGGCGAGGGCAGACCGTCGTGAGTGTTCTTGGCAAAGACCTGGAGCCAGAACATAGAAAACTCTTCTACGGAAGAACCAGGCAAAAGATCCAGAGGGCCGGAGGACCGCAGCTCCAGAGCTCCAGAGATCCACACATGAACGAGACTCAGGGTGTACATGACTTATGCCTGGTGGTATGGACATCCAAAAATCTTCCACGGAAGTTGGAAGAACCAGGCGAGGGCAGACCGTCGTGAGTGTTCTTGGCAAAGTCCTGGAGCCAGAACATAGAAAACTCTTCTACGGAAGAACCAGGCAAAAGATCCAGAGAGCCGGAGGACCGCAGCTCCAGAGCTCCAGAGATCCACACATGAACGAGACTCAGGGTGTCCATGACTTATGCCTGGTGGTATGGACATCCAAAAATCTTCCACGGAAGTTGGAAGAACCAGGCGAGGGCAGACCGTCGTGAGTGTTCTTGGCAAAGACCTGGAGCCAGAACATAGAAAACTCTTCTACGGAAGAACCAGGCAAAAGATCCAGAGGGCCGGAGGACCGAAGCTCCAGAGCTCCAGAGATCCACACTAGAGAGAATTCGTGGATGTCCATGACATATGCCTGGTGGTATGGACATCCAAAAATCTTCCACAAAAGTTGGAAGAACCGGGCCAGTGGCAAAAAGTCGTGAGTGTACGTGCAAAAGTCCTGGAGCATGTACATATAAAACTCTTCTACGGAAGAACCAGGCGCCGGAGACCGTCGTGAGTGTTCTTGGCAAAGACCTGGAGCCAGAACATAGAAAACTCTTCTACGGAAGAACCAGGCAAAAGATCCAGAGGGCCGGAGGACCGAAGCTCCAGAGCTCCAGAGATCCACACTAGAGAGAATTCGTGGGTGTCCATGACATATGCCTGGTGGTATGGACATCCAAAAATCTTCCACAAAAGTTGGAAGAACCGGGCCAGTGGCAAAAAGTCGTGAGTGTACGTGCAAAAGTCCTGGAGCATGTACATATAAAACTCTTCTACGGAAGAACCAGGCGCCGGAGACCGTCGTGAGTGTTCTTGGCAAAGACCTGGAGCCAGAACATAGAAAACTCTTCTACGGAAGAACCAGGCAAAAGATCCAGAGGGCCGGAGGACCGAAGCTCCAGAGCTCCAGAGATCCACACTAGAGAGAATTCGTGGGTGTCCATGACATATGCCTGGTGGTATGGACATCCAAAAATCTTCCACAAAAGTTGGAAGAACCGGGCCAGTGGCAGAAAGTCGTGAGTGTACGTGCAAAAGTCCTGGAGCATGTACATATAAAACTCTTCTACGGAAGAACCAGGCGCCGGAGACCGTCGTCAGTGTTCTTGGCAAAGACCTGGAGCCAGAACATAGAAAACTCTTCTGCGGAAGAACCAGGCATTTCCATACCAAAGTCCCGGCGGTATGGTCATATCTCTTCCATGCAAGTTGGAAGAACCGGGCAAAGGGGCGGACATGCAACCGAAAAATCATTTTAATCAAGAACCGGTACATGGAAAGAGAAAGAGGACTGAAGACACGAAACCAGGTCTGTGAGCTAGGGGGTCGGCACCAGCCCAAAAATGGTGTCTGCGTCCATGCCAAAGACAGGGCGGTATGGACGTAGAAAAACCATGTACCGGAGATACCTTTATGACAAAGGACGGTGCATGGAAAGAGAAAATGAGGAGCGAAGACACAAACTGTGAGCTAGGGGGTCGGCACCAGCCTAAAAATGGTGTGTACATGCAAAAGTCCTGGAGCATGTACATATAAAACTCTTCTACGGAAGAACCAGGTGCCGGAGACCGTCGTGAGTGTTCTTGGCAAAGACCTGGAGCCAGAACATAGAAAACTCTTCTGCGGAAGAACCAGGCATTTCCATACCAAAGTCCCGGCGGTATGGTCATATCTCTTCCATGCAAGTTGGAAGAACCGGGCAAAGGGGCGGACATGCAACCGAAAAATCATTTTAATCAAGAACCGGTACATGGAAAGATAAAGAGGACTGAAGACACGAACACAGGTCTGTGAGCTAGGGGGTCGGCACCAGCCCAAAAATGGTGTCTGCGTCCATGCCAAAGACAGGGCGGTATGGACGTAGAAAAACCATGTACCGGAGATACCTTTATGACAAAGGACGTTGCATGGAAAGAGAAAATGAGGAGCAAAGACAAAAACTGTGAGCTAGGGGGTTGGCACCAGCCTATAAATGGTGTTTAAGGGTGTTCACCTGCCCGAAACCAAAATGGTGTGCTGACCGATAGGCTCAGGTCGACTCGCCTTCGGAGGGCCGCGCCTCGTGCGTGG
>NW_027551607.1:117500-122500 GCF_051989575.1 Stigmatopora nigra
CGCCGTCGGAGAAATGAAATACACGGGTCGCTGCTTGGGCAACAGCTTCGCCGTTGTGGAAATGAAATGAGGTGTCGCTGCTTGGGCAACAGCTTCACCATTGGAGAAAATACGGGTCGCTGCTTGGGCAACAGCTTCGCCGTTGGATGAACTCAAAAATATGGTCACGGGGTCCGCTGCTGGGGCACAGCGGTCACCCCTAGGTACGGGTCGCTGCTTGGGCAACAGCGTCGCCGATGGAAGAAATTACGGGTCGCTGCTTGGGCAACAGCGTCGCCGTCGGAGAAATGAACTCTACGGGTCCGCTGCTGGGGCACAGCGGTCGCCGGTGGTGAAAAAAAATGAAAGGAGTACGGGTCGCTGATGGGGCACAGCGTTCACCGTGACTCGAAATGAACTCGAAAGCCACGGGGTGCTGAAGAGGGCACAGCGCAAACCCCGATTGGCGACCGCGTGGGGACGGCTCGCGCGTCCGTGTTCCCGGCGATAACGGTGAGGTTTCTGGTGCGTGCGACCGGCGATTGACCGGAGGCTAAGGTACTGCGGGTGGTGGACCCCACTCGTCCAAGGCCCCTCCGCGTCAGGGCTGACCATCGTCACTGTCACTGCATCCGCTCCGGGGCTCGTGCGTGCGAGTGGGCGTTCTCGGTCAAAGAGGTATAGTGAAAGTGTGAGGGTCGGCTGTTCGAGCCGTGTACCGAACAACGGAGAGGTTTCTGGCGCGTGCGATCGGCGATTGGCCGGAGGCTAAGGTACTGCGGGTGGTGGACCCCACTCGTCCAAGGCCCCTCCGCGTCAGGGCTGACCATCGTCGCTGTCACTGCAACCGGACGGTCACGGTCCGTGCGGTCGTCTCGCTCTCTTAAAGAGCAGTGCGACAAGACGGGCCAGGGTATAGTGCTTGCAAAGCCGGGATAACGGTGAGGACATAGTGCGTGCGACCGGTGATTGGCCGGAGGCTAAGGTACTGCGGGTGGTAGACCCCACTCGTCCAAGGCCCCTCCGCGTCAGGACTGACCATCGTACTTTATCTGCATCCGCCTCGGTCGCGTGGGTGCGGCTTGGCACGTATGACCACGTCACGCTAAAGACAACGGGGGCAGTGGAACTGAACGTGCGCAGCATAACGAAAGCCGGGATAACGGTGAGGACATAGTGCGTGCGACCGGTGATTGGCCGGAGGCTAAGGTACTGCGGGTGGTAGACCCCACTCGTCCAAGGCCCCTCCGCGTCAGGACTGACCATCGTCACTTTATCTGCATCCGCCTCGGCCTAGTATGTAATGTGGCGGTCGTCTCGCCCGTGTCTTCTGTCGGCAGGGTATAGTCGTGTGGAGGGATGGCTCGTGCGAGCTCGTGGACTGAACAACGGAGAGGTTTCTGGCGCGTGCGATCGGCGATTGGCCGGAGGCTAAGGTACTGCGGGTGGTAGACCCCACTCGTCCAAGGCCCCTCCGCGTCAGGGCTGACCATCGTGCTGTCACTGCAACCGGACGGTCCCCCGCGAGCGCGTTTCGTCTCGCTCTGGCCAATTGGAGAGCCGTGACAACAAGAGCGATGCGTCTGACTCATTCGAGGTCACGGATAACGGTGAGGACACGGTGCGTGCGACCGGTGATTGGCCGGAGGCTAAGGTACTGCGGGTGGTAGACCCCACTCGTCCAAGGCCCCTCCGCGTCAGGACTGACCATCGTCACTGTCTCTGCATCCGCCCGGCTGAGTTTGTTCAGCGGTCGTCTCGTTCACGTTCCACACAACCGCGCGTCGGTTTGGGATAGCTGGGTCGGCGAGACGCCGAGAGAAGAGAGTGCGTTCGAAGCTGGATAACGGTGAGGACTGGTGCGTGCGACCGGTGATTGGCCGGAGGCTAAGGTACTGCGGGTGGTAGACCCCACTCGTCCAAGGCCCCTCCGCGTCAGGACTGACCATCGTCACCTTATCTGCATCCGCCCGGTGGGGATCTGCACCGTCGACCCAAGCATGAAAACCCTCGTGTCGGTTCGGGCGAGAAAAAAGAGTTCAAGGGAAAAAGGCAACGATTTCACCATTCGAGTTCATGTGGAGGACAAAAAGAGGACAAAATGGAAACGAAATGACCATGAGTTCATCGATGGAAATGAGGACAATACTGACGAATATGGAGAGTTCTAAAATTTTGCCAAATGACACCGATGGTTGACGAGAATCCCTAAGCCACGGGGTGGGATACAAACCTGAACTAAAGACCTGCCATAGTCCGGTTTTTTTTCCCAAAAAGGGCGCATGTGGACGGAGGGCACACATGGAAACCTAACCACCAGCCGAGCCATTGCCGGAGGAAATATAACGATATGCCAAATACCATAGCCTTTGGGACAAAGCCGATTCTTGGAGGACAACAAAAATGAGACATGGTACTTGGTGAAGCACCGGACATATGGAGCCACAGGGGCCAGAAAAGAGCCGATAGTACAGGGCAAGATGTGATGTGACGGTAACGGACATGTGTTAATGATGGTGGACATGTGTTACGAGATGAAATGCTTGGAAATCACGTAAAGAACCGATGCGTGAATGAAAATGAAAACAGATCATGTTGGGACCAGGTTGGGAACCCCTCCACAGTCTGCGACAAAAAAGCTTCCCGTGTGGGATTATTCCGGTAATAAGAAGGGAGTCAGGTGCCCGGTACCTGTACGCCACTATGAAGGCCTCTGGTGGTTGTACGCTGGTTTAAAGACTCGATTTACCCCCGCCTTGACAAATCGAGCGCCACAAAAAGTTGCGCCGTAAAAGGGCCCTGACTTTCCTTGTTGGTTCGGGTTGGCATCGCCGGGGCTTGTGAGATAAGTGCCTATTCTAGGGGGATGGAGTACACAATCTCTACGACCTCTTTGGTGCCTCTGGGTGGTTCAGGCCCGTGGGAAAAGCCTCAGAGCCGCTTCCTTGAGGAGCCGCGGGTGACTCACGGGTTACGTCATCGCCTGGAGGTGTCGGGAGTTCTTTGTTTTGTTTTGCGAAAAACCCCCGTCACGAGAAACTGTGCTTCTTCTCGGTTTGTTACGGTTGCACGCAGGTGCCGCCGGCCGTTCCCACAGTTTTCTCGTCGTGTCACCGGGCTGCTTGCGGCTATCGGTAGATGCACTGTGCACGTCTCCCTGCCACGAAAGGAAGGAGTGAAGGAAGGTTGGCAAATAACCGAATCGATCGCGTGACAAGGTACAGGGCGATCGCACGTATTGACGTGAGGCATAACGAGAGGGGGTTGGGCCTAGGGCCGGCCCCGGAGGTATCCGTCCCTGTCGATTCTCTCTCTGGGTTGACGCGCAAGAGCACGGGCATGGCAGTCCGCGCGTGCGTCCCCGGGCTAGTCTCCGGCAGCGGCGTTCCGCCTCTTAGGGTAGTCGGGCGCCGAATCCCTCCCTCTCGCCCGGACCGGACTTTCGAAGGCTCATGTAGATGGCACTTATAGACGTGTCGGGGCCCGAGAAACAATGGTCCCGCACCGCCGAGGCCGGAATGGTTACAGTTTACTGTAACCGCTATAGTCAACGTAAAGGGGTGCACGTTGCCCGTCTCTGATGCGATGAAGGTTCGGGAAGATCGATTCGATGGACGGTGGTCGAGCCCGGATCCATTACGGCGACCACCACGGACAAGGTACCCGGTTCCGCTTTTGCTCGTCTGGCGCGTGCCAACAAAACGGGGGTATATGGGTTGCCACCCGGCCCGGTCTTGTGCTACGCTCGGAGTGTTCTGGGGTTCGGGAGCCGTGGGAAAAGCCTCAGAGCCGCTTCCTTGAGGAGCCGCGGGTGACTCACGGTGCTACGTCACCGCATTCCTCCGAGGACAGTAGTTACGCCGGATCACCGGTCCCATTACCTGGCCTTCGGCGACATCTCAACGCTCACCCCTTGGGCCCCACTTTACCCAAGTCGGGATGAACCTAGGATGGGGGGAGCTCTTGATCGACCCTAGGCCCCACCGCCTAACTCAGCCAAATCAGGGGTGGATAAACCGTGCCCGCCTTGGGAGCAATAGACCTTCCGATGCTTTGCCAACTCAGGTGTTGCGATCTTGAAAGGTGTCTCCGGGCATCACTGCTCTACATGGGTGGCCGGGCAGCGGGGGGCTGACCCGGGCGGCCGCCTGGAGATGTCGGGAGGCACCTGTAGACAACTCTCAGCGGTGGATCACTCGGCTCGTGCGTCGATGAAGAACGCAGCTAGCTGCGAGAATTAATGTGAATTGCAGGACACATTGATCATCGACACTTTGAACGCAACTCGCGGCCCCGGGTCCCTCCCGGGGCCACGTCTGTCTGAGCGTCGCCTGACATTCAATCGGGCCCGACCGCGGCGGTGAGGGGCGGCACCGTTCCGCGGCGTGGCCCGCGACTGGGGATGCAAGATCGGGGAAAGTGTTATGCCAGCACGCACCCCGACCCCCTAAGTAAAGCCAGATACGGGGCTCGTCCATGCCCGTACAGAGAAGTGGTCGAGAGAGCGAGATTTCGGGGAACATGCATATGTGAGCGAGGCATGTCGTTGAGATCCACAAAGACCTCACAGTCCGCGGTCACGAGGCGGTCATTTGGATAGTAACCACCGACCCGTGAGTGTCCCTCCGCAAAATGGACTGGATCCGAGGCAAAAACAACACGGACCGAAGGCGCCGGCGCGTGGTGCGCGGACACCCGCGTCGGCAGGGCGATAACCGAAAAAATGAAATAAAAGGATCTCCTCCCCGAATCTCAATCGATCGAACCGCGGCTTTTATGGTTCCGACCTCAGATCAGACGGGGCTACCCGCTGAATTTAAGCATATTACTAAGCGGAGGAAAAGAAACTAACTAGGATTCCCCTAGTAGCGGCGAGCGAAGCGGGAAAAGCCCAGCGCTGAATCCGCTGCCCCTGGCAGGCAGTGGAAATGTGGCGTAAGAAAGGTACCACTCACTTTGCGCCCCGAAGGGCCTGAGTCCTTCTGATGGAGGCTCAATCCCGTGGACGGTGTGAGGCCGGT
>NW_027551607.1:130000-167500 GCF_051989575.1 Stigmatopora nigra
AAAAAACAGCCATACAACAGTATTTTTATCAAAACAACAGGAGCTGGAGCTCTCCAGCTGCCTGTGGAGCTCTCCGTGGTGCTGGTGCGCTCTCCAATGTGCTGGGGCGCTCTCCAATATGCTGCGGCGCTCTCCAGTGTGCAGGGGGGTCTCTCCAGAGAATAAAGAAAGCGGAGGGCTTGATCTATTTGGATATGGTTATTTTAAATGATTGTATGCTTGAGTTTTTGACTGTCTCTCAAATAGATTGCAGTACTTAAATGTGTCCGCAAGACGGCGAAAATGAGCACATTTCAGGTTGTAACACATAGGGAAAATGTGCTTATTTTTGTTATTCTTTTTATTCTCCAGCTTCCCTCCCCGTGGAAAATGCACTCCATAACATAAACCCCTAACCCCTAACAATAACACTAACCCCTCACATAAACCCTAACCCCTCGCATAAACCCTAAAAATAACACTAACCCCTCGCATAAACCCTAAAAATAACACTAACCCCTCGCATAAACCCTAACAATAACACTAACCCCTCGCATAAACCCTAACAATAACACTAACCCCTCACATAAACCCTAACCCCTCGCATAAACCCTAAAAATAACACTAACCCCTCGCATAAACCCTAAAAATAACACTAACCCCTCGCATAAACCCTAACAATAACACTAACCCCTCGCATAAACCCTAACAATAACACTAACCCCTCACATTAACCCTAACCCCTCACATAAACCCTAACAATAACACTAACCCCTCGCATAAACCCTAACAATAACACTAACCCCTCACATAAACCCTAACAATAACACTAACCCCTCACATAAACCCTAACCCCTCACATAAACCCTAACAATAACACTAACCCCTCGCATAAACCCTAACAATAACACTAACCCCTCACATAAACCCTAACCCCTCACATAAACCCTAACCCCAAACAGCAACCCTAACATAAACCCTAACCCCTAACAATAACACAAACCCCCAACAAAAACCCTAACCCCTCACATAAACCCTAACCCTAACAAAAACCCTAACATAAACCCTAACCCCTAACATAAACCCTAACCCTAACCCCAACCATACCCCTAACCATAACCCCAACCCTAACCCCAACCCCAAACATAACCCTAACAATAACCCCAACCCCAAACATAACCCTAACCCTAACCCCAACCCCAAACATACCCCTAACCCCAAACATAACCCTAACCATAACCCCAACCCCAAACATACCCCTAACCCTAACCCCAACCCCAAACATAACCCTAACCCTAACCCCAACCCCAAACATACCCCTAACCCCAAACATAACCCTAACCATAACCCCAACCCCAAACATACCCCTAACCCCAACCCTAACCGCAAACATAACCCTAACCATAACCCCAACCCCAAAAATACCCCTAACCCTAACCCCAAACATAACCCTAACCCCAACCCTAACCCCAAACATACCCCTAACCCTAACCCCAACCCCAAACATACCCCTAACCCTAACCCCAACCCTAACCCCAACCCTAACCCCAACCCTAACCCCAAACATACCCCTAACCCCAACCCTAACCCCAAACATACCCCCAACCCTAACCCCAAACATACCCCTAACCCCAAACATACCCCTAACCCCAAACATAACCCTAACCATAACCCCAACCCCAAACATACCCCCAACCCTAACCCCAAACATACCCCTAACCCCAACCCTAACCCCAAACATACCCCTAACCCTAACCCCAACCCTAACCCCAACCCTAACCCCAAACATACCCCTAACCCCAACCCTAACCCCAAACATACCCCTAACCCCAACCCTAACCCCAACCCTAACCCCAACCCTAACCCTAACCCCAACCCTAACCCCAACCCTAACCCCAAACATACCCCCAACCCTAACCCCAAACATACCCCTAACCGTAACCCCAACCATAACCCTAACCATAACCCCAACCATCCCCCTAACCCTAACCCAAACCCTAACCCTAACCCTACCCCTAACCTTTGACCTTTGACCTTTGACCTTTGACCTAAGGAGGTCAAAGGTCAAAGGTCAGGGGTTGGGGTTATGGTTAGGGGTTATTGTTAGGGGTTTTGGTTATTGTTAGGGGTTTTGGTTATTGTTAGGGGTTACTGTTAGGGGTTAGTGTTATTGTTAGGGGTTACTGTTAGGGTTTGGGGTTATTGTTAGGGGTTGGGGTTACTGTTAGGGGTTTTGGTTATTGTTAGGGGTTGCTGTTAGGGTTTGGGTTAATGTTAGGGGTTACTGTTAGGGTTTGGGGTTACTGTTAGGGTTTGGGTTATTGTTAGGGGTTTTGGTTATTGTTAGGGGTTACTGTTAGGGGTTTTGGTTATTGTTAGGGGTTACTGTTAGGGGTTAGTGTTATTGTTAGGGGTTACTGTTAGGGTTTGGGGTTATTGTTAGGGTTTGGGGTTATTGTTAGGGGTTGTGGTTATTGTTAGGGGTTACTGTTAGGGTTTGGGGTTATTGTTAGGGGTTGGGGTTACTGTTAGGGGTTTTGGTTATTGTTAGGGGTTGCTGTTAGGGTTTGGGTTAATGTTAGGGGTTACTGTTAGGGTTTGGGGTTACTGTTAGGGTTTGGGTTATTGTTAGGGGTTTTGGTTATTGTTAGGGGTTACTGTTAGGGGTTTTGGTTATTGTTAGGGGTTACTGTTAGGGGTTAGTGTTATTGTTAGGGGTTACTGTTAGGGTTTGGGGTTATTGTTAGGGTTTGGGGTTATTGTTAGGGGTTGTGGTTATTGTTAGGGTTTTGGTTATTGTTAGGGGTTACTGTTAGGGGTTAGTGTTATTGTTAGGGGTTAGTGTTATTGTTCGGGGTTACTGTTAGGGGTTTTGGTTATTGTTAGGGTTTTGGTTATTGTTAGGGGTTACTGTTAGGGGTTAGTGTTATTGTTAGGGTTTTGGTTATTGTTAGGGGTTACTGTTAGGGGTTAGTGTTATTGTTAGGGGTTAGTGTTATTGTTCGGGGTTACTGTTAGGGGTTTTGGTTATTGTTAGGGTTTTGGTTATTGTTAGGGGTTACTGTTAGGGGTTAGTGTTATTGTTAGGGGTTTTGGTTATTGTTAGGGGTTATTGTTATTGTTAGGGGTTGTTGTTAGGGGTTATTGTTATTGTTAGGGGTTACTGTTAGGGGTTTTGGTTATTGATCGGGGTTACTGTTAGGGGTTTTGGTTATTGTTAGGGTTTTGGTTATTGTTAGGGGTTACTGTTAGGGGTTAGTGTTATTGTTAGGGGTTTTGGTTATTGTTAGGGGTTATTGTTATTGTTAGGGGTTGTTGTTAGGGGTTATTGTTATTGTTAGGGGTTACTGTTAGGGGTTTTGGTTATTGTTCGGGGTTACTGTTAGGGGTTTTGGTTATTGTTAGGGTTTTGGTTATTGTTAGGGGTTACTGTTAGGGTTTGGGTTATTGTTAGGGGTTATGGTTATTGTTAGGGGTTACTGTTAGGGGTTTTGGTTATTGTTAGGGTTTTGGTTATTGTTAGGGGTTACTGTTAGGGGTTTGGGTTATTGTTAGGGGTTACTGTTATTGTTAGGGGTTATTGTTATTGTTAGGGGTTACTGTTATTGTTAGGGGTTACTGTTAGGGGTTATGGTTATTGTTAGGGGTTTTGGTTATTGTTAGGGGTTACTGTTGGGGTTTGGGGTTATTGTTAGGGGTTTTGGTTATTGTTAGGGTTTTAGTTATTGTTAGGGGTTACTGTTAGGGGTTTTGGTTATTGTTAGGGTTAGTGTTATTGTTAGGGGTTATGGTTATTGTTAGGGGTTACTGTTAGGGGTTGTGGTTACTGTTAGGGGGTTATGGTTACTGTTAGGGGTTACTGTTAGGGGTTTTGGTTATTGTTAGGGGTTACTGTTATTGTTAGGGGTTATGGTTATTGTTAGGGGTTTTGGTTAATGTTAGGGGTTACTGTAAGGGTTTTTGTTTATTGTTAGGGGTTTTGGTTACTTTTAGGGGTTACTGTTAGGGTTTGGGGTTATTGTTAGGGGTTTTGGTTACTGTTAGGGGTTTTGGTTGTTGTTGGGGTTATTGTTAGGGGTTTTGGTTATTGTTAGGGGTTACTGTTATTGTTAGGGGTTATGGTTATTGTTAGGGGTTACTGTTAGTGGTTTTGGTTATTGTTAGGGGTTACTGTTAGGGTTTATGTTATTGTTAGGGGTTATGGTTATTGTTAGGGGTTACTGTTAGTGGTTTTGGTTATTGTTAGGGGTTACTGTTAGGGTTTATGTTATTGTTAGGGGTTTTGGTTATTGTTAGGGGTTACTGTTAGGGGTTTTGGTTATTGTTAGGGGTTACTGTTAGGGTTTGGGGTTATTGTTAGGGGTTTTGGTTATTGTTAGGGGTTATTGTTATTGTTAGGGGTTACTGTTAGGGGTTTTGGTTACTGTTAGGGGTTACTGTTAGGGTTTGGGTTATTGTTAGGGGTTATGTTTTTTGTTAGGGGTTGGTACAGTAGACAGTAATATTTCCAATTATAATAGTGATTGTATTATAATAGATCTGGTTCGTTTCTGGAAGGTTATTTTACCTATGTATGTGGTCATATCTCTGGTTGGATGTATTTTCTATCATTTTGTGTCAAAAATTATCATCCTGGCTTGTTCTGGGGCTATATCTGACCATAACTACTGTCTAAAACAAGCATATTTAATAATAGAAAGCCCTTAAAACCATTAAAATGGATTAAATTAATGACTAAAATGTATTTAAATGATGAAATATAATGACTCGAGTTTAATTTAATCTATTCTGTATTTTTAAACACTTTAAATGAGCCCAGGGAACGTATTTTAGCCATAAAAAGGGTTTATTTTAACAATTGTAATGACAAAAAGTGTCCACAGGAGGGCATCTTTTCTCCCTTTTCCAGACTTGTAATGACAAAAAGTGTCCACAGGAGGGCATCTTTTCTCCCTTTTCCAAAACAGCGTCTCTCGTCCATTTCTTACGGTACTGTATAAAAAAACTGGTTAAAAACGGTTCTCTTGGGTCAATTAAGACGGGGTAAAGTGCCTAAATATTTGCTGGGACTATATATCTTCTTTTTTTATCAAAAGAATCATTTTTGAATGTATATCCAGCCGGGAAATGCTTTTGGTACGAGTAAAAATGGATGACTGAATTGTAGTTGCCTGTATTAAATACAGTCCATTTCGGTTCTGGAGGGTTATTTTAATTTAAAATTTTTTTCTATATATAAAGGGGTGTATTATTGACAAATTGGTGAAAAAATTAACTTCCAGGGACATTCTGTTGATTTTTTATCACTATAAATAGTAGCCTAAATCATGCCTATTTTCGCTAAAATGATGCATGCATTATAATAAGGTCCAGTCGGTTCTAGTTGTTGTTTTTAACTGGGAATTGTGTCAAATGTGTAAAGGGATGTATTATACTTGTGCTGTGTAAAAATAAAGATTTAATAATGTTCTTGGACTATTTTATACCATAAATAGTGTCATAAACACTGGCACTTGATATAGCATATTGCCTTGTATTAAAAACGGTCCATTTTGGTTCTGGAAGGTTATTTAGATTCAGGACTTTGTCTTATCTCTGGGTGGATGTATTAATGAATGATTTGTGAAGAAATAAACTTTTAGGGACGTTCTGGGACTATTTTTTTACCATAAATAGTGTACAAAAACATGCTTATTTGCGATAAAATGTTGCATGTATTTGAACCAGGTCCAGTTGGTTTTGGTTGATGGTTTGACATGTGGATGGTGTCCATTGAATAAAGGAATGTGTTTTTGATTAAATGGTGTAAAATTTATCATCCAGTGATGTTCTGGAGTTTTAATATTCTATAATCAATGACCTCCATTTGGGTACTGTGTTTTTGCATGGTGGTTGCATTATAACCGGTCCATTTCGGTTCTGGAGTGTTGTTTTAACTGGGAATTTTTTTCATTGTATTTGGCAATGTATTTTGCTTATTCTTTGAAAAAATCAACATCCAGGATGGTTCTGATGCTATTTGTCACTATAATAAATGTCCAAAACATACTAATTTGCGATAAAAATACGGGTGTCATTATAACCGGTCCATTTCGGTTCTGGTGGGTGTATTTGCCCAAAATCTTTGTTCATTGATGAAAGTGATGTATTTTTGACAATTCTGTATAAAAATTATCATCCAGACATGTTCTGGGCCTTTGTAATATCATAATCAATGACGTCTAATTTTGTACTTTATTTTGCACGTTTTTTTGTATTAGAACCGAGCCTTCTCGGTTCTGGTTTGTGTTATTAATCAGAACTTTTTATATGTTGTTGCTGGATGTATTGTAATCATTCTGTGAAAAAATCAACATCCAGGATGGTTCTGGGGCTATTTGGCACCATAATAAATGTCCAAAACATGCTAATTTGCGATAAAATTATGGGTTGTGTTATAACCGGTCCATTTCGGTTCTGGTGGGTGTATTTGGCCAAAATCTTTTTTCATTTATAATGGTAACGTGTTTTTGACAATTCTGTATAAAATTCATCATCCAGGGATGTTTTGAAGCTTTGTAATATCATATTCAAAGATGTCTAATTCTTAACTTTATTTTGCACGTTTTTTGTATTAGAACCGAGCCCACTCAGTTCTGGTTGGTGCTGTTAACCAGGGGTTTTTACATCATGTATATGAATGTGTTTTTATCATTCTGTGAAAAAATCAACATCCAGGATGGTTCTGATGCTATTTGGCACTATAATAAATGTCAAAAACATGCTAATTTGCGATAAAAATAAGGGTTGCATTATAACCGGTCCATTTCGGTTCTGGTGTGTGTATTTGCCTAAAACCTGTGTCTTTTGATGACATGGATGTCTTTTTGACTAAGATGTGTAAAAATTAACACTTAGTGATGTTTTAAAGCTGTGTTATACCATAATCAATGAACTCAGTTTTCACAATTTATTTTGCAATTTTTTGGTATTAGAACCGAGCCAACTCGGTTCTGGTTGGTGCTATTAACCAGATTTTTTAAAAATATGTGAGTAAATGTATAAGCAACATTCTGTGAAAAAAATCAATATCCAGGATGGTTCTGGGGCTATTTTATACTATAATAAATGTCCAAAACATGCTAATTTGCGATAAAAATAAGGGTTGCATTATAACCGGTCCATTTCGGTTCTGGTGTTTGTATTTGCCTGGAACTTGTATCTATTAATGACATTGATGTCTTTTTGACTAATATGTGTAAAAATTATCACTTAATGATGTTGTAAAGCTTTGTTATACCATAATCAAGGAACTCAGTTTTTGCAATTTATTTTGCAAGTTTTTTGTATTAGAACCGAGCTTACTCGGTTCTGGTTGATGCTATTAACCAGAATTTTTTAGATAATGTGAGTTTATGTATTAGCAACATTCTGTGAAAAAATTAACATCCAAGATGGTCCTGGGGCAATTTGCCACTATAAAATATGTTCAAAACATGCAAATTTGCGATAAAAATAAGGGTTGCATTAGAACCGGTCCATTTCGGTTCTGGTTAGTGTATTGACCCAGGATCGGTTTCCAATGATAATGTGAATGTGTTTTCTAATGTTATTTAAAATTTTGTCATTCAGACATGTTCTGGGGCTTTGTAATATCATATTAAATGACATCTATTTTTTTACTTTATTTTGCAATTTTTTTGTATTAGAACCGAGCTTACTCGGTTCTGGTTGGTGCTGTTAACCAGGCGTTTTTACCCAATGTAGATGAATGTGTTTTTATCATTCTTTGTAAAAATGAAGATCCAAGATGGTTCTGGGGCAATTTTATGTTAGAAAATGTGTCCAAAACATGCTAATTTGCGATAAAATCATTGCCTGTATTATAACCGGTCCATTTCGGTTCTGGTAGGTGTATTTACTCAGGATTTGTGTCCAATGATGAAATGGATCTATTATTGACAATTCTATATAAAATTCATCATCCAGGGATGTTCAGGGCCTTTGTAATGTCCAAATCAATGACCTCTAATTGTGTACTTTATTTTTGCATGTTTGTTGTATTAGAACCGGTCCATGTCGGTTCTGGAAATTGCTATAAACCAGAATTTTTACCCACTTTTAGGTAGATGTATTATCATCATTCTGTGAAAAAATAAACTTCCAGGGACATTCTGGGGCTATTTGCCATCACAAATAGTGTCAAAAAGTGTATATTTGCGATAAAAATAGTGCTTGTATTAGAACGGGTCCATTTCGGTTCTGGTTGGTGTATTTACTCAAAACTTGTTTCTAATGATGATGGGAATGTATGATTGACTATTTTGTATAAAAATTATCATCCAGACATGTTCTGAAACTTTATTATACTATAATGAATGACCTCTATTTCAGCACTATATCTTGCACATTTTCATGTATTAGAACTAGTCCATATCGGTTCTGAATGATGTTATAAACCAGAATTATTGTCTATTATGTGTGTGTATGTATTTACATTATTTTGTGTAAAAATAATCATCCTGGCATGTTCTGGGACAATTTGCCACCATAAATAGTGTCAAAAACATGCAAATTTGTGTTAAAAATAGTGCCTGTATTTGAACTAGGCCCATTTGGTTCTGGTGGGTTTATTTAGTTATAAATGGTGTTCAATGATGATAAGGATGTATTTTTAACTATTCTGTATAAAAATTATCATCCAGGCATATTCTGAAGCTTTGTTATACCATAAAGTATGACCTCTATATGACTACTTTATTTGACATGCTGGTTGTATTAGAAGTTGGTCATATAAGTTCTGGATAGTCATTTTAACTAAGAATGTGGTCAAATCACTAAGTGTATGTATCTCTAACTAAATAGTGTCAAAAAATATTCATCCAGGGACATTCTGGGGCTATTTCATACATTAAATAGTGTACAAAACATGTATATTGCCTACATTAAAATCAGTCCAATTTGGTTCTGGATGAATATTTTAACTATTTATGTGGTTTTATTCATTTGTGTATGTATTTATGACTAACTTGTGAAAAAATAAAGATCTAGGATGATTCTGGGGCTGTTTTATCCTATAAATACTGTTGAAAACAGGCCTCTATGCAATAAACACATTGACAGTGTTAAAATAAGTCCATTTTGGTTCTGGTTGTTATTTTTACACATGAATGTAATCTAATATCATGGGAGACGTATTTATGACTAAATAGTGTAAAAATATTCATCCAGTGACATTCTGGGCCTATTTTATACAAGAAATAGTGTGTCAAATGGGGTTATTATTAGTAGTGATGAATACAACCATAAATAGTAGTCCTATTTTTTTCCTGAATGTCCTATAGACTCCAAATTTGTTTTTAAAATAAGAGGACATTAATTAGAATAGATTGAGTGCAAAAAAACCGAATCGCTAGGTCCAGGGGATGCTTAAAACGTCCAAAAGTTCGATACCGTACGGCGTGTAATGACAAAAAGTGTCCACAGGAGGGCATCTTTTTCCCTTTTCCCAACAGCGTCCAATGCGTACTGTAGTGTATAAAAACGGGTTGGAAACGGTTCTGGTGGGTCAATTTACACGGGGAAAAGTGCCTGAATATTTGCTGAGTCTATATTACATCTTTTTATATCAAAATAACCGGTTACAAGTTAATATTTAGCTCGGAAAAGCTTTTGATACCATACAAATTGTACAAAACATGCATATAACCTGTAATAAAATGGGTCCAATTTGGTTTTTGAGGATCATTTCAAGTGGGAATGTGTTAAAATTACTTGGTGGATGTATTTCTTACTAATTTGTGTAAAAATAATCATCCAGGGATATTCTGGGGCTATTTTATACCATAAATAGTGTACAAAACATGTATATTGCCTACAATAAAATCAGTCCAATTTAGTTCTGGATGAGTATTTTACCTATTTATGTGGTCTTATTCATTTGTGCATGTATTTATGACTAACTTGTGAAAAAATAAAGATGCATGATGATTCTGGGGCTATTTTATCCTACAAATAGTGTTCAAAACATGCCTCAATTCAATAAACACATTGACAGTGTTAAAATAAGTCCATTTTGGTTCTGGTATTTAGTTTTACACATTAATGTAATCTAATATCATGGGAGACGTATTTATGACTAAATAGTGTAAAAATATTCATCCAGTGACATTCTGGGGTTATTTTATACAAGAAATAGTGTGTCAAATGGTGTTATTATGAGTAGTGATGAATACAACCATAAATAGGAGGCTTATTTTTTTCCTGAATGTCCTATAGACTCCAAATTTGTTTCTAAAATAAGTAAACATTATTTAGAATAGATTGAGTCCAAAAGAACCGAATCGCTAAGTCCAGGGGCTGCTTAAAACGTCCAAAAGTTCGATACCTTACGGCGTGTAATGACAAAAAGTGTCCACAGGAGGGCATCTTTTTCCCTTTTCCAAACAGCGTCAATCGTCCAAAACTTACGGTAGTGTATAAAAACGGGTCCAAAACGGTTCTGATGGGTCAATTTACACCGGGAAAAGTGCCTGAATATTTCCTAGGTCTATATTACATCTTTTTATATCAAAATAACAAGTTCTGTTTGGATATTCAGCCAGGAAATACCTTTGGTACGAGGAAAATTTGATGACTGAATTGTAGTTGCCTGTATTAAAACCGGTCCATTTCAGTTTTGGGGGGTTATTTTGATTTAGGATTTTTTTCTCTATTTAGGTAGATGTTTTGTTGACAGATTGGTGAAAAAAATAACTTTCAGGGACATTCTGGTGATTTTTACCACCTTAAATAGTATCATAAATCATGGCAATTTGCGATAAAATTGTGCATGCATTATAATAAGGTCCAGTCGGTTCTGGTTAGTTCTATTAACCAGGAATTGTTTTAAATGTGTAAAGGGATGTATTTAGCTTATTCTGTGTAAAAATAAAGATCCAATAATGTTCTGGGACTATTTTATATCATAAATAGTGTCATAAACATGGGCATTTGATATAGTATAGTGCCTGTATTAAAAACGGTCCATTTTTGGTTCTGGAGTGTTATTTTGATTTGGGATTTTATTTTATCTCTGTGTGGATGTAATAATGACTGATTTGTGTAAAAATAATCATCCAGGGATGTTCTGGGACTAATTTTTACTATAAATAGTGTCAAAAACATGCTTATTTGCGATAAAATGTTGCCTTTAATTAAACAAGGCCCAGTTGGTTCTGGTTGATAGTTTGACCTGGAAATGATGTCCAATGATGATAAGAATGTCTTATTGACTAAATGGTTTCAAAATTATCATCTTAACATGTTCTGGACCTTAATTATACCATAATCAATGACCTCCATTTGGGTACTGTGTTTTTGCATGGATGTTGTAATAAAACCGAGCCCACTCGGTTCTGGTTATTCTGATTAACCAGAATTTTTTATATTGTGTAGACTAATCTATTTTGCGTATTCTGTGAAAAAATTATGATCCAGGATGCTTTTGGGGCTATTTGCCAACATAAAATGTGTTCAAAACATGCTAATTTGCGATAAAAATAAGGGTTGCATTATAACCGGTCCAATTCGGTTTTGGTGGGGTTTTTTTTCCTGAAACTTGTGTTAAATTAAATGGGAATATCTTTTTGAATAATATGTGTAAAATTTATCATCCTGTGATGTTTTGGAGCTTAGTTATACCATAATCAATGACCTCAATTTTTGCATTTTATTTTGCAAGTTTTTTGTATTAGAACCAAGCTTACTCGGTTCTGGTTAATACTGTTAAACAGGGGTTTTTACTACAAGTAGATAGATGTGTTTCAATCATTCTGTGTAAAAATAAAGATCCATGATGGTTCTGGGGCTATTTGGCATAATAATAAGTGTCAAAAACATGCTTAATTGCGATAAAAATATAGGTTGCATTACAACCGGTCCATTTCGGTTCTGATGGGTTTATTTGGCTATCACTTTTGTCTAATGATGAGGTGGATGTCTTTTTGACTAATTTCTGTAAAATTTATCATCTTGTGATGTTCTGGAGCTTAGTTCTACCATAATCAGTGACCTCAATTTTTGCATTTCATTTTGCAAATTTTTTGTATTAGAACCGAGCCCACTCGGTTCTGGTTAGTGCTGTTATCCAGGGGTTTTTACTACATATATAGACATGTGTTTTGATCATTCTGTGTAAAAATCAAGATCCAGGATTGTTCTGGGGTTATTTGGCACCATAATAAGTGTCAAAAACATGCTAATTTGCGATAAAAATAAAGGTTGCATTATAACCGGTCCATTTCGGTTCTGGTGGGTTTATTTGGCTTAAATCTTTGTCTACTGATGAGGTGCATGTCTTTTTGACTAAAATGTGTACAATTTATCATCCTCTGATGTTCTTGAGCTTAGTTATACCATAATCAATGACGTCTATTTTTGCATTTTATTTTGCAATTTTTTTGTATTAGAACCGAGCCCACTCGGTTCTGGTTGGTGCTGTTAACCAGGGGTTTTTACAACATATAGATACATGTGTTGTGATCATTCTGTGTAAAAATCAAGCTCCTGGATTGTTCTGGGGTTATTTGGCACTATAATAAATGTCAAAAACATGCTTAATTGCGATAAAAAATAGGGTTGCATTATAATCGGTCCATTTCGGTTCTGGTGGGTTTATATGGCTATAACCTTTGTCTATTGATGAGGTGCACGTCTTTTGTACTAATATGTGTAAAATTTATCATCCTGTGATGTTCTGGAGCTTATTTTTATCATAATCAATGACCTCAAATTTTGCATTTTATTTTGCAAGTTTTTTCTATTAGAACCGAGCCCACTCGGTTCTGGTTGGTGCTGTTAACCAGGGCTTTTTACTACATGTAGATACATGTGTTTTGATCATTCTGTGTAAAAATCAAGATCCAGGATTGTTTTGGGGCTATTTGACATCATAATAAGTGTCCAAAACATGCTAATTTGCGAAAAAAATAATGGTTGCATTATAACCGGTCCATTTCGGTTCTGGTGGGGGTATTTGCATAAAACTTGTGTCCAATGATGATAACAATGTATTTGCTAATATAATTCAAAGTTTTGTTATTCATACATGTTCTGAGGCTTTGTTATACCATAATCAATGACCTCAATTTTTGCATTTTATTTTGCAAGTTTTTTGTATTAGAACCGAGCCCACTCGGTTCTGGTTAATGCTGTTAACCAGGAATTTTTACTGCGTGTAGATACATGTGTTTTGATCATTCTCTGTAAAAATCAAGATCCTGGAATGTTCTGGGGTTATTTGGCACTATAATAAATGTCAAAAACATG
Organism: Stigmatopora nigra; assembly: GCF_051989575.1. Taxonomy (NCBI): domain Eukaryota; kingdom Metazoa; phylum Chordata; class Actinopteri; order Syngnathiformes; family Syngnathidae; genus Stigmatopora; species Stigmatopora nigra. The sequence continues at coordinate 143,267 of NW_027551607.1, forward strand.
CTTAATTGCGATAAAAAATAGGGTTGCATTATAACCGGTCCATTTCGGTTCTGGTGGGTGTATTTGCTTGGATTTTGTGTCTAATGATGAAAGGGATGTATTTGCTAATATAATTTAAAGTTTTATTATCCACGCATGTTCTGGGGCTTTGTTATACCATAATCAATGACCTGAATTTTCCCATTTTATTTTGCAGGTTTCTTGTATTAGAACCGAGCCCACTCGGTTCTGGTTGATGCTGTTAACTAGGGGTTTTTACTGCATGTAGATAAATGTGTCTTTATCATTCTGTGCAAAAATCAAGATCCAATATTGTTCTGATGATATTTGCCACTATAAAATGTGTCCAAAACATGCTAATTTGCGATAAAAATAAGGGTTACATTATAACCGGTCCATTTCGGTTCTGGTGGGTGTATTTGCCTGGATTCTGTGTCCAATGATGAAAAGAATGTATTTGCTAATATGATTCAAAGTTTTATCATCCAGGCATGTTCTGGGGCATTGTTATACTATAATCAATGACCTCAGTTTTTGCATTTTATTTTGCAAGTTTTTTGGTATCAGAACCGAGCCCACTCGGTTCTGGTTGATGCTGTTAACTAGGGGTTTTTACTGCATGTAGATAAATGTGTCTTTATCATTCTGTGCAAAAATCAAGATCCAATATTGTTCTGATGATATTTGCCACTATAAAATGTGTCCAAAACATGCTAATTTGCGATAAAAACAATGTCTTTATTATAACCGGTCCATTTCGGTTCTGGTTGGTGTATTTACACAAAACTTGTTTGCAATGATGATGGGAATGTATTTTCTAATATAATTTAAAGTTTTATCTTCCAGGCATGTTCTGAAGCTTTGTTATACCATAATGAATGACCTCTATTTGAGCACTATATTTTGGCTTTTTCTTGTATTACAACTGGTCCATGTAGGTTCTGAATGATGTTATTAACAAAGAATTTGTGTCAATTATGTTGGTGTATGTATTAACATTATTCTTTGGAAAAATAATCATCCTGGCTGGTTCTGGGGCTATTTGCCACATTAATAAGTGTCAAAAACATGCAAATTTGTATTAAAAACAGTGCCTGTATTTGAACTAGGCCCACTTTGTTCTGGTGGGTGTATTTAGTTATAAATGGTGTTCAATGATGATAAGGATGTATATTTGACTATTCTATATAAAAATAATCATCCAGTTATGTTCTGGGCTTTTGTTATACCATAATGAATGACCTCCATATGACTACTTTATTTGACATGCTGGTTGTATTAAAACTGGGTAATATTAGTTCTGTATGGTCATTTTAACTAATAATGTTGTCAAATCACTAAGTGTATGTATTTGTAACTAAATAGTGTCAAAAATATTCATCCAGTTATATTCTGGGCCTATTTCATACCATAAATAGTGTACAGAACAGTGCATATTGCCCATTAAAAAATCGGTCCAATTTGGTTCTGGAGAGTTATTTTACATAATTATGTATTCTGAATGAAAACAGGATGTATTTATGACTAAATAGTGTCAAAATTATCATCCAGTGACATTCTGGGCCTATTTTATAGCATAAATAGTGTGTCAAATGGGGTTATTATTGGTAGTGAGAATACAACCATAAATAGGAGGCTTATTTTTTTCCTGAATGTCCTATAGACTCCAAATTTGTTTCTAAAATAAGTAAACATTATTTAGAATAGATTGAGTCCAAAAGAACCGAATCGCTAAGTCCAGGGGTGGCTTAAAACGTCCAAAAGTTCGATACCTTACGGCATGTAATGACAAAAAGTGTCCACAGGAGGGCATCTTTTTTCCCTTTTCCCAACAGCGTCCAAAGCGTACTTGCGTACGGTAATGTATAAAAAACCGGTCCAAAACGGTTCTGATGGGTCAATTTACACGGGGTAAAGTTCCTGAATATTTCCTAGGTTTATATTACATCTTTTTATATCAAAAGAATCAGTTTTAGGTTTATATTCAGCCTGGAATTGCTCTTGGTACGAGGAAAATTTGATGATTGAATTGTAGGTGCCTGTATTAAATAAGGTCCATTTTGGTTGTGGAGGGTTATTTGACATCATTTTGTATTCTCAATGAATTCAGTATGTATTTATGACTAAATAGTGAAGAAATCATCATCCAGTGACATTCTGGGGCTATTTTATAGCATCAATAGTGTACAGAACAGTGCATATTGCCCACATTAAAATCGGTTCAATTTGGTTCTGGAGGGTTATTTTAAATATTTATGTGTTCTGAATGAATTCAGGATGTATTTATGAGTAAATAGTGAAAAAATTATCATCCAGTGACATTCTGGTGCTATTTTATAGCATAAATAGTGTGTCAAATGGGGTTATTATTGGTAGTGAGAATACAACCATAAATAGGAGTCTTATTTTTTTCCTGAATGTCCTATAGACTCCAAATTTGTTTCTAAAATAAGAGGACACTTATTAGAGTAGATTGAATCCAAAAGAACCGAATCGCTAGGTCCAGGGGTTGCTTAAAACGTCCAAAAGTTCGATACCTTACGGCATGTAATGACAAAAAGTGTCCACAGGAGGGCATCTTTTTCCCTTTTCCCAACAGCGTCCAAAGCGTACTTGCTTACTGTAGTGTATAAAAACCGGTCCAAAACGGTTCTGGTGGGTGTATTTACACGGGGAAAAGTGCCTGAATATTTGCTGGGTCTATATTACATCTTTTTCTATCAAAATAACCAGTTATGGTTGGATATTCAGCCTGGAAATGCTCTTGGTACGAGGAAAATTTGATGATTGAATTGTAGGTGCCTGTATTAAATACGGTCCATTTCGGTTCTGAAGGGTTATTTTACCTTGGGATTTTTTTTATAGATAAAGGGGTGTATTATTGACATATTGGTGAAAAAATTAACTTTCAGGGACATTCTGGTGATTTCTACCACCATAAATAGTTATATAAATCATGGCTATTTGCGATAAAATTGTGCATGCATTATAATAAGGTTTAGTCGGTTCTGGTTATTGTTTTAAACTGGGAATGCTTTTAAATATGTAGGTATATGTATTGTTGATAATTCTGTGTAAAAATATTCATCCAGGGATGTTCTGGAGATATTTTATTCAATAAATAGTGTCATTAACTGGAACACTTGATTTAACATAATGCCTGTATTAGAAATGGTCCATTTCGGTTCTGGTGGTTGTATTTGCACAGGGACTTTGTCATATCTCTGGGGAATTGTATAAATGACTTATTTGTGAAGAAATAAACTTTCAGGGACATTCTGGGACTATTTCCCACCATAAATAGTATCAAAAACATGCTAATTTGCGATAAACTTAGTGGTTGCATTATAAGAGGTTTGGTTCGGTTCTGGTGGGTTATTTGACCTGGGAATGGTTTCTAATGATGATGTAGATGTATTTTCTAATATTATATAAAGTTTTATCATTAGCGCATGTTCTGGGGCAGAGTTATACTATAATCAATGACCTCCAATTGACAACTAAGATTTTGCATGGTTGTTGTATTAGAACCGGTACATGTCAGTTCTGGTTAATGCTATTAACTTGAATTTTTTATATTGTGTAGTTGAAACTATTTTGCTTATTCTCTGAAAAAATGAAGACTAAGAAAGGTTCTGGGGCTATTTGCCACTATAATAAAGGTCAAAAACATGCTAATTTGCGATAAAAAAAAGGGGTTGCATTATAACCGGTCCATTTCGGTTCTGGTTGGTGTATTGACACAAAAATGGTGTCTAATAATAATGTTACTATATTTTCTAATATAATTTAAAGTTTCATCATTAAAACATGTTCTGGGGCTTAGTTATACTATAATCAATGACCTCTATTTGGGTACTTTATTTTTGCATAGTTGTCGTATTAGAACCGGTCCATGTCGGTTCTGGTTAGTGCTATTAACTTGAATTTTTTATATTGTATAGAGGTAACTATTTTGGTCATTTTGTGATAAAATAAAGATTATAGATGGTTCTGGGGCTATTTGTCACTATAATAAGTGTCAAAAACATGCTAATTTGCGATAAAAACAATGTCTTTATTAGAACCGGTCCATTTCGGTTCTGGTTGGTGTATTGACACAAAATTGGTGTTTAATGATAATGTTAGTATATTCTCTAATATATTTTAAAGTTTTATCATTAAGGCATGTTCTGGGGCTTAGTTATACCATAATCAATGACCTCTATTTTAATACTCTATTTTTGCAAAGTTGTCGTATTAGAACCGGTCCAGGTCGGTTCTGGTTAATGCTATTAATTTGATTTTTTTATATTGTGTAAAGGTACCTCTTTTGGTCATTCTGTGAAAAAATAAGTATTATAGATGGTTCTGGGGCCATTTGACACTATAATAAAGGTCAAAAACATGCTAATTTGCGATAAAAACAATGTCTTTATTAGAAACGGTCCATTTCGGTTCTGGTTGGTGTTTTGACACATAATTGGTGTCTAATGATAATGTTAGTATATTCTCTAATATAATTTAAAGTTTCATCATTAAAACATATTCTGGGGCTTAGTTATACCATAATCAATGACCTCTATTTTAATACTCTATTTTTGCAAAGTTGTCGTATTAGAACCGGTCCAGGTCGGTTCTGGTTAATGTTATTAATTTGATTTTTTTATATTGTGTAAAGGTAACTCTGTTGGTCATTCTGTGAAAAAATAAACATTATAGATGGTTCTGGGGCTATTTGACACTATAATAAAGGTCAAAAACATGCTAATTTGCGATAAAAAAAAGGGGTTGCATTATAACCGGTCCATTTCGGTTCTGGTTGGTGTATTGACACAAAAATGGTGTCTATTGATAATGTTAGTATATTTTTTAATATAATATCAAGTTTCATCATTAAAACATGTTCTGGGGCTTAGTTATACTATAATCAATGACCTCTATTTGGTTACTTTATTTTTGCATAGTTGTCGTATTAGAACCGGTCCATGTCGGTTCTGGTTAGTGCTATTAACTTGAATTTTTTATATTGTTTAGAGGTAACTATTTTGGTCATTGTGTGAAAAAATAAAGATTATAGATGGTTCTGGGGCTATTTGTCACCATAATAAGTGTCAAAAACATGCTAATTTGCGATAAAAACAATGTCTTTATTAGAACCGGTCCATTTCGGTTCTGGTTGGTTTTTAGACCCAGGAATGGTGTCTAATGATGTAAGGAATTTATTTTCTAATATATTTTAAAGTTTTATCATTGTAACCTATTCTGGGGCTTAGTTATACTATAATCAATGACCTCTATTTGGGTACTTTATTTTTGCATAGTTGTCGTATTAGAACCGGTCCATGTCGGTTCTGGTTAGTGCTATTAACTTGAATTTTTTATATTGTATAGAGGTAACTATTTTGGTCATTTTGTGATAAAATAAAGATTATAGATGGTTCTGGGGCTATTTGTCACCATAATAAGTGTCAAAAACATGCTAATTTGCGATAAAAACAATGTCTTTATTAGAACCGGTCCATCTCGGTTCTGGTTGGTGTATTGACACAAAATTTGTGTTTAATGATAATGTTAGTATATTCTCTAATATATTTTAAAGTTTTATCATTAAGGCATGTTCTGGGGCTTAGTTATACCATAATCAATGACCTCTATTTTAATACTCTATTTTTGCAAAGTTGTCGTATTAGAACCGGTCCAGGTCGGTTCTGGTTAATGCTATTAATTTGATTTTTTTATTATGTGTAAAGGTACCTCTTTGGGTCATTCTGTGAAAAAATAAACATTATAGATGGTTCTGGGGCTATTTGACACTATAATAAAGGTCAAAAACATGCTAATTTGCGATAAAAACAATGTCTTTATTAGAACCGGTCCATTTCGGTTCTGGTTGGTGTTTTGACCCAGAAATGGTGTTCAATGATGATATAGACATATTTACTAATAGACTTTAAAATTTTATCATTAAGACATATTCTGGGGCTTAGTTATACCATAATCAATGACCTCTATTTTGGTGATCTATTTTTGCAAAGTTGTCGTATTAGAACCGGTCCAGGTCGGTTCTGGTTAATGCTATTAATTTGATTTTTTTTATATTGTGTAAAGGTAACTCTTTTGGTCATTCTGTGCAAAAATAAACATTATAGATGGTTCTGGGGCTATTTGACACTATAATAAAGGTCAAAAACATGCTAATTTGCGATAAAAACAATGTCTTTATTAGAACCGGTCCATTTCGGTTCTGGTTGGTGTTTTGACCCAGAAATGGTGTTCAATGATGATATAGACATATTTACTAATAGACTTTAAAATTTTATCATTAAGACATATTCTGGGGCTTAGTTATACCATAATCAATGACCTCTATTTTGGTGATCTATTTTTGCAAAGTTGTCGTATTAGAACCGGTCCAGGTCGGTTCTGGTTAATGCTATTAATTTGATTTTTTTTATATTGTGTAAAGGTAACTCTTTTGGTCATTCTGTGCAAAAATAAACATTATAGATGGTTCTGGGGCTATTTGACACTATAATAAAGGTCAAAAACATGCTAATTTGCGATAAAAACAATGTCTTTATTAGAACCGGTCCATTTCGGTTCTGGTTGGTGTTTTGACCCAGAAATGGTGTTCAATGATGATATAGACATATTTACAAATAGACTTTAAAATTTTATCATTAAGACATATTCTGGGGCTTAGTTATACCATAATCAATGACCTCTATTTTGGTGATCTATTTTTGCAAAGTTGTCGTATTAGAACCGGTCCATGTCGGTTCTGGTTAGTGCTATTAACTTGAATTTTGTATATTGTGTAGATAACACTATTTTGCTCATTCTGTGAAAAAATAAAGATTAAAAGTGGTTCTGGGGCTATTTGCCAACATAATAAAGGTCAAAAACATGCTAATTTGCGATAAAAACAATGTCTTTATTATAACCGGTCCATTTCGGTTCTGGTTGGTTATTTGACCCAGAAATGGTGTCTAATGATGATATAGACCTATTTACTAATATACTTTAAAGTTTCATCATTAGGGCATGTTCTGGAGCTTAGTTATACTATAATCAATGACCTCTATTTTGGAACTCTATTTTTGCAAAGTTGTCGTATTAGAACCGGTCCAGGTCGGTTCTGGTTATCGCTATTAATTTGATTTTTTTATATTGTGTAGATGTAACTATTTTGGTCATTCTGTGAAAAAATAAACATTATAGATGGTTCTGGGGCGAATTGCCACTATAATAAAAATCAAAAACATGCTAATTTGCGATAAAAACAATGTCTTTATTAGAACCGGTCCATTTCGGTTCTGGTTGGTGTTTTGACCCAGGAATGGTCTTCAATGATGATATAGACATATTTCCTAATATACTTTAAAGTTTTATCATTAAGGCATGTTCTGGGGCTTAGTTATACTATAATCAATGACCTCTTATTTGGTGCTCTATTTTTGCAAAGTTGTCGTATTAGAACCGGTCCAGGTCGGTTCTGGAGAATGCTATTAATTTGATTTTTTTATATTGTGTAGAGGTAACTATTCTGGTCATTGTGTGAAAAAATAAAGATTAAGGATGGTTCTGGGGCGAATTGCCACTATAATAAAGGTCAAAAACATGCTAATTTGCGATAAAAACAATGTCTTTATTAGAACCGGTCCATTTCGGTTCTGGTTAATGTTTTGACCCAGGAATGGTCTTCAATGATGATATAGACATATTTACTAATATACTTTAAAGTTTTATCATTAAGGCATGTTCTGGGGCTTAGTTATACTATAATCAATGACCTCTTATTTGGTGCTCTATTTTTGCAAAGTTGTCGAATTAGAACCGGTCCAGGTCGGTTCTGGTTAATGTTATTAATTTGATTTTTTTATATTGTGTAAAGGTAACTCTTTTGGTCATTCTGTGAAAAAATAAACATTATAGATGGTTCTGGGGCGAATTGCCACTATAATAAAGTTCAAAAACATGCTAATTTGCGATAAAAACAATGTCTTTATTAGAACCGGTCCATTTCGGTTCTGGTTGGTGTTTTGACCCAGGAATGGTGTCTAATGATGATATATATCGATTTTCTAATAAACTTTAAAGTTTTATTATTACAACATATTCTGGGGCTTAGTTATACCATAATCAATGACCTCTATCTGGGCACTCTTTTTTTGCAAAGTTGTCGAATTAGAACCGGTCCAGGTCGGTTCTGGTTAATGCTATTAATTTGATTTTTTAATATTGTGTAGATGTAACTATTTTGCTCATTCTGTGAAAAAATAAACATTATAGCTCGTTCTGGGGCTATTTGCCATCATAATAAATGTCAAAAACATGCTAAATTGCGATAAAAACAATGTCTTTATTAGAACCGGTCCATTTCGGTTCTGGTTGGTGTTTTGACCCAGGAATGGTGTCTAATGATGATATATATCGATTTTCTAATAAACTTTAAAGTTTTATTATTACAACATATTCTGGGGCTTAGTTATACCATAATCAATGACCTCTATCTGGGCACTCTTTTTTTGCAAAGTTGTCGTATTAGAACCGGTCCAGGTCAGTTCTGGTTAATGCTATTAATTTGATTTTTTAATATTGTCTAGATGTAACTATTTTGCTCATTCTGTGAAAAAATCAATATTATAGATGGTTCCGGGGCTATTTGCCATCATAAAAAAGGTCAAAAACATGCTAAATTGCGATAAAAACAATGTCTTTATTAGAACCGGTCCATTTCGGTTCTGGTTGGTGTTTTGACCCAGGAATGGTGTTCAATGATGATATAGACATATTTACTAATATACTTTAAAGTTTAATCATTAAGACATATTGTGGGGCTTAGTTATACAATAATCAATGACCTCTATTTTGGTACTCTATTTTTGCAAAGTTGTCGTATTAGAACCGGTCCATGTCGGTTCTGGTTGATACTATTAACTTGATTTTTTAATATTGTGTAGAGGAATATATTTTGCTCATTCTGTGAAAAAATAAAGATTATAGCTCGTTCTGGGGCTATTTGCCACCATAATTAGTTTCAAAAACATGCTAATTTGCGATAAAAACGATGCCTGTATTAGAACCGGTCCATTTCGGTTCTGGTTTGTTTTTTAACATGAAGATGGTAACCAATATTAAAAGAGATCTATAATTGACAATTCTGTATAAAAATTATCATCCAGGGATGTTCAGAAGTTGTGTTATGTCTAAATCAATGACATCAACATTGGACACTTTAACATCACATATTTTGTCTTAATAAAAGGCTAAATCGGTTCTGTATGTTTATTTTATACACAAATAGTTTCATATGACTGGGTAAATGTATATTTAACTATTCTGTTTAAAAATAAGGATCCAGGATGGTTCTGTTCAAAATAGTGGCCCAAAACATGCATATTCACATACAATGTATTTAATTCAACCTCCAGAAATGGTTAAAGTGTATTAAAATAGAGTTCCATAAATGCTGAAATTGTATTAAAATAGACCTCCATAAATGGTGAAAATGTATTAAAATAGACCTCCATAAATGGGTAAAGTGTATAAAAATGGTCCTCCATAAATTCTTAAAATGTATTAAAATAGACCTCCAGAAATCACCAAAATGTATAAAATAGGACCTCCATAAAACGTAAAAGTGTATAAAAATAGACTTCCATGGAGAAATAAACCTCCAGAAATGCTCAAAATGTATAAAATAGGACCTCCATAAAACGTAAAAGTGTATAAAAATAGACTTCCATGGAAGAATAAACCTCCAGAAATGCTCAAAATGTATAAAATAGGACCTCCATAAAACGTAAAAGTGTATAAAAATAGACTTCCATGGAAGAATAAACCTCCAGAAATGCTCAAAATGTATAAAATAGGACCTCCATAAAACGTAAAAGTGTATAAAAATAGACTTCCATGGAGAAATAAACCTCCAGAAATGCTCAAAATGTATAAAATAGGACCTCCATAAAACGTAAAAGTGTATAAAAATAGACTTCCATGGAAGAATAAACCTCCAGAAATGCTCAAAATGTATAAAATAGGACCTCCATAAAACGTAAAAGTGTATAAAAATAGACTTCCATGGAAGAATAAACCTCCAGAAATGCTCAAAATGTATAAAATAGGACCTCCATAAAACGTAAAAGTGTATAAAAATAGACTTCCATGGAAGAATAAACCTCCAGAAATGCTCAAAATGTATAAAATAGGACCTCCATAAAACCTAAAAGTGTATTTAATTCGACTTCCATGGAAGAAAAAAGCTCCAGAAATCACCAAAATGTATAAAATAGGACCTCCATAAAACGCAAAAGTGTATTTAATTCGACTTCCATGGAAGAAAAAACCTCCAGAAATGCTCAAAATGTATAAAATAGGACCTCCATAAAACCTAAAAGTGTATTTAATTCGACTTCCATGGAAGAAAAAAGCTCCAGAAATCACCAAAATGTATAAAATAGGACCTCCATAAAACGCAAAAGTGTATTTAATTCGACTTCCATGGAAGAAAAAAGCTCCAGAAATCACCAAAATGTATAAAATAGGACCTCCATAAAACGCAAAAGTGTATTTAATTCGACTTCCATGGAAGAAAAAAGCTCCAGAAATCACCAAAATGTATAAAATAGGACCTCCATAAAACGCAAAAGTGTATTTAATTCGACTTCCATGGAAGAAAAAAGCTCCAGGAATCACCAAAATGTATAAAATAGGACCTCCATAAAACGCAAAAGTGTATTTAATTCGACTTCCATGGAAGAAAAAACCTCCAGAAATGCTCAAAATGTATAAAATAGGACCTCCATAAAACCTAAAAGTGTATTTAATTCGACTTCCATGGAAGAAAAAAGCTCCAGAAATCACCAAAATGTATAAAATAGGACCTCCATAAAACGCAAAAGTGTATTTAATTCGACTTCCATGGAAGAAAAAACCTCCAGAAATCACCAAAATGTATAAAATAGGACCTCCATAAAACGCAAAAGTGTATTTAATTCGACTTCCATGGAAGAAAAAAGCTCCAGAAATCACCAAAATGTATAAAATAGGACCTCCATAAAACGCAAAAGTGTATTTAATTCGACTTCCATGGAAGAAAAAAGCTCCAGGAATCACCAAAATGTATAAAATAGGACCTCCATAAAACGCAAAAGTGTATTTAATTCGACTTCCATGGAAGAAAAAAGCTCCAGGAATCACCAAAATGTATAAAATAGGACCTCCATAAAACGCAAAAGTGTATTTAATTCGACTTCCATGGAAGAAAAAAGCTCCAGGAATCACCAAAATGTATAAAATAGGACCTCCATAAAACGCAAAAGTGTATTTAATTCGACTTCCATGGAAGAAAAAAGCTCCAGAAATCACCAAAATGTATAAAATAGGACCTCCATAAAACGCAAAAGTGTATTTAATTCGACTTCCATGGAAGAAAAAAGCTCCAGAAATCACCAAAATGTATAAAATAGGACCTCCATAAAACGCAAAAGTGTATTTAATTCGACTTCCATGGAAGAAAAAAGCTCCAGGAATCACCAAAATGTATAAAATAGGACCTCCATAAAACGCAAAAGTGTATTTAATTCGACTTCCATGGAAGAAAAAAGCTCCAGAAATCACCAAAATGTATAAAATAGGACCTCCATAAAACGCAAAAGTGTATTTAATTCGACTTCCATGGAAGAAAAAAGCTCCAGAAATCACCAAAATGTATAAAATAGGACCTCCATAAAACGCAAAAGTGTATTTAATTCGACTTCCATGGAAGAAAAAAGCTCCAGGAATCACCAAAATGTATAAAATAGGACCTCCATAAAACGCAAAAGTGTATTTAATTCGACTTCCATGGAAGAATAGACCTCCAGAAATCACCAAAATGTATAAAATAGGACCTCCATAAAACGCAAAAGTGTATTTAATTCGACTTCCATGGAAGAAAAAAGCTCCAGAAATCACCAAAATGTATAAAATAGGACCTCCATAAAACGCAAAAGTGTATTTAATTCGACTTCCATGGAAGAATAGACCTCCAGAAATCACCAAAATGTATAAAATAGGACCTCCATAAAACGCAAAAGTGTATTTAATTCGACTTCCATGGAAGAAAAAAGCTCCAGGAATCACCAAAATGTATAAAATAGGACCTCCATAAAACCTAAAAGTGTATTTAATTCGACTTCCATGGAAGAAAAAAGCTCCAGAAATCACCAAAATGTATAAAATAGGACCTCCATAAAACGCAAAAGTGTATTTAATTCGACTTCCATGGAAGAAAAAAGCTCCAGGAATCACCAAAATGTATAAAATAGGACCTCCATAAAACGCAAAAGTGTATTTAATTCGACTTCCATGGAAGAAAAAAGCTCCAGAAATCACCAAAATGTATAAAATAGGACCTCCATAAAACGCAAAAGTGTATTTAATTCGACTTCCATGGAAGAAAAAAGCTCCAGGAATCACCAAAATGTATAAAATAGGACCTCCATAAAACGCAAAAGTGTATTTAATTCGACTTCCATGGAAGAAAAAAGCTCCAGGAATCACCAAAATGTATAAAATAGGACCTCCATAAAACGCAAAAGTGTATTTAATTCGACTTCCATGGAAGAAAAAAGCTCCAGGAATCACCAAAATGTATAAAATAGGACCTCCATAAAACGCAAAAGTGTATTTAATTCGACTTCCATGGAGGAAAAAGACCTCCAGAAATCACCAAAATGTATTTAATTCGACTTCCATGGAGGAAAAAAAACCTCCAGGAAATGTGAAAAGCTCCATAAAAGCTGGAGCTCCATAGCTCCAGGAGAACCAGAGCTCCATAGATCCATAAGGACCGGAGCTCCATACCTCCAGGAGGACCGGAGCTCCATACCTCCAGGAGGACCGGAGCTCCATACCTCCAGGATTCCCTGGTTGTCAAAAATATTCTAAGTCGAAAAATATTCTAAGTCCGAAAAGTGTGAAAAAATGACTATGTCCGACAGGACTCTGTCATTTTTTTGGAAAAAGTGTGAAAAAATGACTATGTCCGACAGGACTCTGTCATTTTTTTGGAAAAAGTGTGAAAAAATGACTATGTCCGACAGGACTCTGTCATTTTTTTGGAAAAAGTGTGAAAAAATGACTATGTCCGACAGGACTCTGTCATTTTTTTGGAAAAAGTGTGAAAAAATGACTATGTCCGACAGGACTCTGTCATTTTTTTGGAAAAAAGTCGAAAAAATGACTAAGTCGCGAAGGACATAGTCATTTTTTCGATTTTTCAGGTCTACCAGGGCAGTTCATTTGGGTCTACCAATACCTATGGGATATGAGCTAGCCTACTCCCGCACTTGCCGGAGGTCTGGAGAAAGCCTTCGGCAAGTATATAGGGAGGGGAAAATATTGGAATCTGAAAATTTTCTAAGTCCAAATGTTGGACTTTGAATTTTTTTGGAGGGCTGGAGCTCCATAGATCCAGGGGGGGCCGGAGCTCCGGACAACCAGTAGAACCGGAGGGCCGGAGCTCCGGAGCTCCGGAGCTCCGGAGCTCCGGAGCTCCAGAGGACCGGAGCTCCGGAGCTCCGGAGCTCCAGAGCTCCAGGGGACCGGAGCTCCGGAGCTCCGGAGCTCCAGGGGGCCGGAGCTCCGGAGCTCCAGAGCTCCAGGGGACCGGAGCTCCGGAGCTCCGGAGCTCCAGAGCTCCGGAGCTCCGGAGCTCCAGAGCTCCAGGGGACCGGAGCTCCGGAGCTCCAGGGGACCGGAGCTCCGGAGCTCCGGAGCTCCAGAGCTCCGGAGCTCCGGAGCTCCAGAGAACCGGAGCTCCGGAGCTCCAGGGGACCGGAGCTCCGGAGCTCCGGAGCTCCGGAGCTCCAGAGCTCCGGAGCTCCGGAGCTCCAGAGGACCGGAGCTCCGGAGCTCCAGGGGACCGGAGCTCCGGAGTTCCGGAGCTCCAGAGGACCGGAGCTCCAGGGGACCGGAGCTCCGGAGCTCCGGAGCTCCAGAGGACCGGAGCTCCGGAGCTCCAGAGCTCCAGAGCTCCAGAGCTCCGGAGCTCCGGAGCGCCAGGGCTCCAGAGCTCCGGAGCTCCGGAGCTCCAGAGCTCCGGAGCTCCGGAGCTCCGGAGCTCCAGGGGACCGGAGCTCCGGGGCTCCGGAGCTCCAGAGGACCGGAGCTCCGGAGCTCCAGGGGACCGGAGCTCCGGAGTTCCGGAGCTCCAGAGGACCGGAGCTCCGGAGCTCCAGGGGACCGGAGCTCCGGAGCTCCGGAGCTCCAGGGGACCGGAGCTCCAGGGCTCCAGAGCTCCAGAGCTCCGGAGCTCCGGAGCCCCAGAGAACCGGAGCTCCAGAGGACCGGAGCTCCAGGGGACCGGAGCTCCAGGGGACCGGAGCTCCGGAGCTCCGGAGCTCCAGAGCTCCAGAGCTCCGGAGCTCCGGACAACCAGTAGAACCGGAGCTCCGGAGCTCCGGAGCTCCAGAGGACCGGAGCTCCGGAGCTCCAGAGAACCGGAGCTCCGGAGCTCCAGAGAACCGGAGCTCCGGAGCTCCAGAGAACCGGAGCTCCGGAGCTCCAGGGGACCGGAGCTCCGGAGCTCCAGAGCCCCGGAGCTCCAGAGGACCGGAGCTCCGGAGCTCCAGAGAACCGGAGCTCCGGAGCTCCAGAGGACCGGAGCTCCGGAGCTCCGGAGCTTTCCTGGTTCTCAAAAATTTTCTAAGTCCAAAAAATTTTCTAAGTCCAACTTTTGGACTTAGAAAATTTTTTGGACTTAGAAAATTTTTCAACTTTTTCGACAAAAAGCTCCATAACTCGAAAAATATATGGAGCTCGGAGCTGCAATTTTAACCATATTCCAGGGAAGCTCCATAGAACCGGTACGTGGAAGGAGAAAAGGATCGAAAGACATGACCCATATAAATCACCCACTCCTGCAATTTCCGGTGGTCTGCAAAAAGCCTTCGGCAAGTATATAGGGAGAGGAAAAATTTGAATGTGAGCTCCAGGCGTCGGGCCGAGCCTGTCCTCTGCCGGTATGGGATCCAAAAGGTTCACATTCGGGCATCCTTCTCACGAAGTGCCCCGGTCCTAGGTGGTTCGGTTGAATTTATATGAATTTTTCAAAGTGAAAAACTTTGAAAAAAAAATGGGCGAAAAAATGGCTATGTCTTTCAGCGGGGGCTGAGAGAAAAAGTGTCCGAAGGAGCGCTGCCTTCGGATACAAACGGGCAAATGTCCCGGTGAAAATCCTGGTTCTCAAAAAATTTCTAAGTCCGAAAATTTTTCTAAGTCCAAAAATTTTTCTAAGTCCAACTTTTGGACTTAGAAAATTTTCGGAGCTCCGGAGCTCCGGAGCTCCAGAGCTCCAGAGGGCCGGAGCTCCGGAGCTCCGGAGCTCCGGAGCTCCAGAGAACCGGAGCTCCGGAGCTCCGGAGCGCCAGAGGACCGGAGCTCCGGAGCTCCGGAGCTCCAGAGCTCCAGAGAACCGGAGCTCCGGAGCTCCAGAGGACCGGAGCTCCGGAGCTCCAGAGGACCGGAGCTCCAGAGGACCGGAGCTCCGGAGCCCCAGAGCTCCAGAGCTCCAGAGCCCCAGAGCTCCGGAGCTCCGGAGCTCCAGAGGACCGGAGCTCCGGAGCTCCAGAGCTCCAGAGAACCGGAGCTCCGGAGCCCCAGAGCTCCGGAGCCCCAGAGCTCCGGAGCTCCGGAGCTCCAGAGGACCGGAGCTCCGGAGCTCCGGAGCTTTCCTGGTTCTCAAAAATTTTTCTAAGTCCAACTTTTGGACTTAGAAAATTTTCGGAGCTCCGGAGCTCCGGAGCTCCAGAGGACCGGAGCTCCGGAGCTCCGGAGCTCCAGAGGACCGGAGCTCCAGAGCTCCGGAGAACCGGAGCTCCGGAGCTCCGGAGCTCCAGAGGACCGGAGCTCCGGAGCCCCGGAGCTTTCCTGGTTCTCAAAAATTTTTCTAAGTCCAAAAATTTTTCTAAGTCCAACTTTTGGACTTAGAAAATTTTCGGAGCTCCGGAGCTCCGGAGCTCCAGAGCTCCAGAGGGCCGGAGCTCCGGAGCTCCAGAGGACCGGAGCTCCAGAGGACCGGAGCTCCGGAGCTCCAGAGGACCGGAGCTCCGGAGCTCCAGAGGACCGGAGCTCCGGAGCTCCGGAGCTCCAGAGCTCCAGAGGACCGGAGCTCCGGAGCTCCGGAGCTCCAGAGGACCGGAGCTCCAGAGCTCCAGAGGACCGGAGCTCCGGAGCTCCGGAGCTCCAGAGCTCCAGAGGACCGGAGCTCCGGAGCTCCGGAGCTCCAGAGGACCGGAGCTCCAGAGCTCCAGGGGACCGGAGCTCCGGAGCTCCCGAGCTCCGGAGCTCCGGAGCTCCAGGGGACCGGAGCTCCAGAGCTCCAGGGGACCGGAGCTCCGGAGCTCCAGAGCTCCGGAGCTCCGGAGCTCCGGAGCTTTCCTGGTTCTCAAAATTTTTTCTAAGTCCAAAAATTTTTCTAAGTCCAACTTTTGGACTTAGAAAATTTTCGGAGCTCCAGAGGACCGGAGCTCCAGAGGACCGGAGCTCCGGAGCTCCGGAGCTCCGGACAACCAGTAGAACCGGAGCTCCGGAGCTCCGGAGCTCCAGAGGACCGGAGCTCCGGAGCTCCGGAGCTCCAGAGAACCGGAGCCCCGGAGCTCCGGAGCTCCGGGGCTCCGGAGCTCCAGAGGACCGGAGCTCCGGAGCTCCGGAGCTCCAGAGAACCGGAGCCCCGGAGCCCCGGAGCCCCGGAGCTCCAGAGGACCGGAGCTCCGGAGCTCCAGAGAACCGGAGCTCCGGAGCTCCGGAGCTCCAGAGCCCCGGAGCCCCGGAGCTCCAGAGCCCCGGAGCCCCGGAGCTCCAGAGCCCCGGAGCCCCGGAGCCCCGGAGCTTTCCTGGTTCTCAAAAATTTTCTAAGTCCAACTTTTGGACTTAGAAAATTTTCGGAGCTCCGGAGCTCCAGAGGACCGGAGCTCCGGAGCTCCGGAGCTCCAGAGGACCGGAGCTCCGGAGCTCCAGAGGACCGGAGCTCCGGAGCTCCAGAGGACCGGAGCTCCGGAGCCCCGGAGCCCCGGAGCTCCAGAGGACCGGAGCTCCGGAGCTCCAGAGAACCGGAGCCCCGGAGCCCCGGAGCCCCGGAGCTCCGGAGCTCCGGAGCTCCAGAGGACCGGAGCTCCGGAGCTCCAGAGAACCGGAGCCCCGGAGCCCCGGAGCCCCGGAGCTCCAGAGGACCGGAGCTCCGGAGCTCCGGAGCTCCAGAGCTCCGGAGCTCCAGAGCTCCGGAGCTCCGGAGCTCCAGAGGACCGGAGCTCCGGAGCTCCGGAGCCCCGGAGCCCCGGAGCTTTCCTGGTTCTCAAAAATTTTCTAAGTCCAAAAAATTTTCTAAGTCCAACTTTTGGACTTAGAAAATTTTTTGGACTTAGAAAATTTTTCAACTTTTTCGACAAAAAGCTCCATAACTCGAAAAATATATGGAGCTCGGAGCTGCAATTTTAACCATATTCCAGGGAAGCTCCATAGAACCGGTACATTGAAGGAGAAAAGGATCGAAAGACATGACCCATATAAATCACCCACTCCTGCAATTTCCGGTGGTCTGCAAAAAGCCTTCGGCAAGTATATAGGGAGAGGAAAAATTTGAATGTGAGCTCCAGGCGTCGGGCCGAGCCTGTCCTCTGCCGGTATGGGATCCAAAAGGCTCACATTCGGGCATCCTTCTCACGAAGTGCCCCGGTCCTAGGTGGTTCGGTTGAATTTTAATGAATTTTTCAAAGTGAAAATCTTTGGAAAAAAATGGGCGAAAAAATGGCTATGTCTTTCAGCGGGGGCTGAGAGAAAAAGTGTCCGAAGGAGCGCTGCCTTCGGATACAAACGGGCAAATGTCCCGGTGAAAAGCTCTGGTTCTCAAAAATTTTCTAAGTCCGAAAATTTTTCTAAGTCCAAAAATTTTTCTAAGTCCAACTTTTGGACTTAGAATTTTTTTGGAAGGCCGGAGCTCCAGAGATCCAGTGGGCCGGAGGACCGGAGCTCCGGAGGGCCGGAGGACCGGAGCTCCATAGAACCAGAGATCCAAGAGGACCGGAGCTCCGGAGGGCAATAGCTCCAGAGATCCATGAGGGCCGAAGCTCCGGAGTACCGGAGCTCCAGAGATCCATGAGGGCCGGAGCTCCGGAGTACCGGAGCTCCAGAGATCCAGAGGGCCGGAGCTCCGGAGTACCGGAGCTCCAGAGATCCAGAGGGCCGGAGGACCGGAGCTCCATAGAGCCAGGAGGGCTGGAGCTCCAGAGAACCAGGAAAGCTGGAGCTCCAGAGAACCACGAGGGCCGGAGCTCCAGGGAGCCAGACAATTTCCTGGTTCTCAAAAATTTTCTAAGTCCAAAAAATTTTCTAAGTCCAAAAATCTTGGAAAAAACGACTATGTCTTTCAGCGGGGGCTGAGAGAAAAAGTATCCGAAGGAGCGCTGCCTTCGGATACAAACGGGCAGATGTCCCGGTGAAAAATCCTGGTTCTTCGAAAAATGTCTGAAAAAATGACTATGTCCAACAGCGGTGTGTCAAAGGAAAAGTGTCCGAAGAAGCGAGGTCTTCGGACACAAACGGGCAGATGTCCCGGTGAAAAGCTCTGGTTCTCAAAAATTTTCTAAGTCCGAAAATTTTTCTAAGTCCAAAAAAAATTCTAAGTCCAAAAATCTTGGAAAAAACGACTATGTCTTTCAGCGGGGGCTGAGAGAAAAAGTGTCCGAAGGAGCGCTGCCTTCGGATACAAATGGGACAATGTCCCGGTGAAAATCCTGGTTCTCAAAAATGTCTGAAAAAATGACTATGTCCAACAGCGGTGTGTCAAAGCAAAAGTGTCCGAAGGAGCGCTGCCTTCGGACACAAACGGGCAGATGTCCCGGTGAAAAGCTCTGGTTCTCAAAAATTTTCTAAGTCCAAAAAATTTTCTAAGTCCAAAAAAAATTCTAAGTCCAAAAATCTTGGAAAAAACGACTATGTCTTTCAGCGGGGGCTGAGAGAAAAAGTATCCGAAGGAGCGCTGCCTTCGGATACAAACGGGCAGATGTCCCGGTGAAAATCCTGGTTCTCAAAAATGTCTGAAAAAATGACTATGTCCAACAGCGGTGTGTCAAAGCAAAAGTGTCCGAAGGAGCGCTGCCTTCGGACACAAACGGGCAGATGTCCCGGTGAAAAGCTCTGGTTCTCAAAAATTTTCTAAGTCCAAAAAATTTTCTAAGTCCAAAAAAAATTCTAAGTCCAAAAATCTTGGAAAAAACGACTATGTCTTTCAGCGGGGGCTGAGAGAAAAAGTATCCGAAGGAGCGCTGCCTTCGGATACAAACGGGCAGATGTCCCGGTGAAAATCCTGGTTCTCAAAAATGTCTGAAAAAATGACTATGTCCAACAGCGGTGTGTCAAAGCAAAAGTGTCCGAAGGAGCGCTGCCTTCGGACACAAACGGGCAGATGTCCCGGTGAAAAGCTCTGGTTCTCAAAAATTTTCTAAGTCCAAAAAATTTTCTAAGTCCAAAAAAAATTCTAAGTCCAAAAATCTTGGAAAAAACGACTATGTCTTTCAGCGGGGGCTGAGAGAAAAAGTATCCGAAGGAGCGCTGCCTTCGGATACAAACGGGCAGATGTCCCGGTGAAAATCCTGGTTCTCAAAAATGTCTGAAAAAATGACTATGTCCAACAGCGGTGTGTCAAAGCAAAAGTGTCCGAAGGAGCGCTGCCTTCGGACACAAACGGGCAGATGTCCCGGTGAAAAGCTCTGGTTCTCAAAAATTTTCTAAGTCCAAAAAATTTTCTAAGTCCAAAAAAAATTCTAAGTCCAAAAATCTTGGAAAAAACGACTATGTCTTTCAGCGGGGGCTGAGAGAAAAAGTATCCGAAGGAGCGCTGCCTTCGGATACAAATGGGACAATGTCCCGGTGAAAATCCTGGTTCTCAAAAATGTCTGAAAAAATGACTATGTCCAACAGCGGTGTGTCACAGGAAAAGTGTCCGAAGGAGCGCTGCCTTCGGACACAAACGGGCAGATGTCCCGGTGAAAAGCTCTGGTTCTCAAAAATTTTCTAAGTCCGAAAATTTTTCTAAGTCCAAAAAAAATTCTAAGTCCAAAAATCTTGGAAAAAACGACTATGTCTTTCAGCGGGGGCTGAGAGAAAAAGTATCCGAAGGAGCGCTGCCTTCGGATACAAATGGGACAATGTCCCGGTGAAAATCCTGGTTCTCAAAAATGTCTGAAAAAATGACTATGTCCAACAGCGGTGTGTCACAGGAAAAGTGTCCGAAGGAGCGCTGCCTTCGGATACAAACTGGCAAAAGTCCCGGTGAAAAGCCCTGGTTCTCAAAAATTTTCTAAGTCCAAAAAAAATTCTAAGTCCAAAAAAACGGACTCTGTCATTTTTTTGGAAAAAGTGTGAAAAAATGACTATGTCCGACAGGACTCTGTCATTTTTTTGAGAAAAAGTCCGAAAAAATGACTATGTCCAACGGGACTTAGTCGTTTTTTTGAGCTTCTCAAAAATTTTCTAAGTCCAAAAAATTTTCTAAGTCCGAAAAAGTGTGAAAAAATGACTATGTCCGACAGGACTTAGTCGTTTTTTCAGAAAATTTCTGAAAAAACGACTAAGTCCTGTCGGACATAGTCGTTTTTTCGATTTTTTAGGTCTACCAGGGCTTCTCATTTGGGTCTACCAAGGCATCTGATTTGGGTCTACCAATACCCCTAGGATATGATTTGCCTACTCCCGCAATTTCCGGTGGTCTGCAAAAAGCCTTCGGCAAGATTATAGGGAGAGGAAAATTTTGAATGTGAGCTCCAGGCCTAAGACCGACCCCTCTCTCCCCAGTAGGCCGACGGAAGGAGCTCACATTCGGGCACAGTACTTTTGCAATGCCCCTTGTCCCCCTGGTTCTCCCGAATTGAAGCGAATTTTTTCTAAGTGTGGCTGGACTTAGAAAAATTTTCGGGAGTGAAAAGAACCAGAGAGACCGTCCTGAGGGACTGAAACAGGCCGAAAAAGGTGTCACACTCGGCTTGGCAATATGAAAAAGGCCCTTCCAAAATCCTGGAGGTTTGGGCCTGACCTCCAGAGCTCCAGAGCTCCAGAGCTCCAGAGCTCCAGAGATCCAGAGGGCCGGAGGACCGGAGCTCCATAGATCCAGGAGTGTCCGGGAGCTCCAGAGCTCCAGAGATCCACACACGAACGAGACTCAGGGTGTCCATGACTTATGCCTGGTGGTATGGACATCCAAAAATCTTCCACGGAAGTTGGAAGAACCAGGCGAGGGCAGACCGTCGTGAGTGTTCTTGGCAAAGTCCTGGAGCCAGAACATATAAAACTCTTCTACGGAAGAACCAGGCAAAAGATCCAGAGGGCCGGAGGACCGAAGCTCCAGAGCTCCAGAGATCCACACTAGAGAGAATTCGTGGGTGTCCATGACTTATGCCTGGTGGTATGGACATCCAAAAATCTTCCACGGAAGTTGGAAGAACCAGGCGAGGGCAGACCGTCGTGAGTGTTCTTGGCAAAGACCTGGAGCCAGAACATAGAAAACTCTTCTACGGAAGAACCAGGCAAAAGATCCAGAGGGCCGGAGGACCGCAGCTCCAGAGCTCCAGAGATCCACACATGAACGAGACTCAGGGTGTACATGACTTATGCCTGGTGGTATGGACATCCAAAAATCTTCCACGGAAGTTGGAAGAACCAGGCGAGGGCAGACCGTCGTGAGTGTTCTTGGCAAAGTCCTGGAGCCAGAACATAGAAAACTCTTCTACGGAAGAACCAGGCAAAAGATCCAGAGAGCCGGAGGACCGCAGCTCCAGAGCTCCAGAGATCCACACATGAACGAGACTCAGGGTGTCCATGACTTATGCCTGGTGGTATGGACATCCAAAAATCTTCCACGGAAGTTGGAAGAACCAGGCGAGGGCAGACCGTCGTGAGTGTTCTTGGCAAAGACCTGGAGCCAGAACATAGAAAACTCTTCTACGGAAGAACCAGGCAAAAGATCCAGAGGGCCGGAGGACCGAAGCTCCAGAGCTCCAGAGATCCACACTAGAGAGAATTCGTGGATGTCCATGACATATGCCTGGTGGTATGGACATCCAAAAATCTTCCACAAAAGTTGGAAGAACCGGGCCAGTGGCAAAAAGTCGTGAGTGTACGTGCAAAAGTCCTGGAGCATGTACATATAAAACTCTTCTACGGAAGAACCAGGCGCCGGAGACCGTCGTGAGTGTTCTTGGCAAAGACCTGGAGCCAGAACATAGAAAACTCTTCTACGGAAGAACCAGGCAAAAGATCCAGAGGGCCGGAGGACCGAAGCTCCAGAGCTCCAGAGATCCACACTAGAGAGAATTCGTGGGTGTCCATGACATATGCCTGGTGGTATGGACATCCAAAAATCTTCCACAAAAGTTGGAAGAACCGGGCCAGTGGCAAAAAGTCGTGAGTGTACGTGCAAAAGTCCTGGAGCATGTACATATAAAACTCTTCTACGGAAGAACCAGGCGCCGGAGACCGTCGTGAGTGTTCTTGGCAAAGACCTGGAGCCAGAACATAGAAAACTCTTCTACGGAAGAACCAGGCAAAAGATCCAGAGGGCCGGAGGACCGAAGCTCCAGAGCTCCAGAGATCCACACTAGAGAGAATTCGTGGGTGTCCATGACATATGCCTGGTGGTATGGACATCCAAAAATCTTCCACAAAAGTTGGAAGAACCGGGCCAGTGGCAGAAAGTCGTGAGTGTACGTGCAAAAGTCCTGGAGCATGTACATATAAAACTCTTCTACGGAAGAACCAGGCGCCGGAGACCGTCGTCAGTGTTCTTGGCAAAGACCTGGAGCCAGAACATAGAAAACTCTTCTGCGGAAGAACCAGGCATTTCCATACCAAAGTCCCGGCGGTATGGTCATATCTCTTCCATGCAAGTTGGAAGAACCGGGCAAAGGGGCGGACATGCAACCGAAAAATCATTTTAATCAAGAACCGGTACATGGAAAGAGAAAGAGGACTGAAGACACGAAACCAGGTCTGTGAGCTAGGGGGTCGGCACCAGCCCAAAAATGGTGTCTGCGTCCATGCCAAAGACAGGGCGGTATGGACGTAGAAAAACCATGTACCGGAGATACCTTTATGACAAAGGACGGTGCATGGAAAGAGAAAATGAGGAGCGAAGACACAAACTGTGAGCTAGGGGGTCGGCACCAGCCTAAAAATGGTGTGTACATGCAAAAGTCCTGGAGCATGTACATATAAAACTCTTCTACGGAAGAACCAGGTGCCGGAGACCGTCGTGAGTGTTCTTGGCAAAGACCTGGAGCCAGAACATAGAAAACTCTTCTGCGGAAGAACCAGGCATTTCCATACCAAAGTCCCGGCGGTATGGTCATATCTCTTCCATGCAAGTTGGAAGAACCGGGCAAAGGGGCGGACATGCAACCGAAAAATCATTTTAATCAAGAACCGGTACATGGAAAGATAAAGAGGACTGAAGACACGAACACAGGTCTGTGAGCTAGGGGGTCGGCACCAGCCCAAAAATGGTGTCTGCGTCCATGCCAAAGACAGGGCGGTATGGACGTAGAAAAACCATGTACCGGAGATACCTTTATGACAAAGGACGTTGCATGGAAAGAGAAAATGAGGAGCAAAGACAAAAACTGTGAGCTAGGGGGTTGGCACCAGCCTATAAATGGTGTTTAAGGGTGTTCACCTGCCCGAAACCAAAATGGTGTGCTGACCGATAGGCTCAGGTCGACTCGCCTTCGGAGGGCCGCGCCTCGTGCGTGGGGTCTCTCCGGCTTTGCGGGTTTCATCCAAGGGCCAAAAGACAAAATCTTCTCTAGTGCGTGAACGAGGTATGCTAGCGCTTACAAAACTGAACAACGGTGAGGACTTGGCGCGTGCGACCCTGCGGTGTCCGGAGGCTAAGGTGCTTTTAAGGCCCCTCCCAAGTCACTGAGGACCATCGTCGCCTCTTCTGCATCCGGACGGTGGCGTTTGCGGAGTGCTGACAAGGCCTGAATAACGGTGAGGTTTTGGTGCGTGCGACCCTGCGTTGTCCGGAGGCTAAGGTACTGCGGTGGTAAGTCCCCATCGTCCAAGGCCCCTCCCAAGTCAATGAGGACCATCGTCACCTTCACTGCATCCGGACGGGCGTCGGTGCGAGTGCTTACAAGGCGGCTGAATAATGGTGAGGTTTCTGGTGCGTGCGACCCTCCGTTGCGCGGAGGCTAAGGTACTGCGGTGGTTAGTCCC
>NW_027551607.1:172500-177500 GCF_051989575.1 Stigmatopora nigra
GCGTCCGTGTTCCCGGCGATAACGGTGAGGTTTCTGGTGCGTGCGACCGGCGATTGACCGGAGGCTAAGGTACTGCGGGTGGTGGACCCCACTCGTCCAAGGCCCCTCCGCGTCAGGGCTGACCATCGTCACTGTCACTGCATCCGCTCCGGGGCTCGTGCGTGCGAGTGGGCGTTCTCGGTCAAAGAGGTATAGTGAAAGTGTGAGGGTCGGCTGTTCGAGCCGTGTACCGAACAACGGAGAGGTTTCTGGCGCGTGCGATCGGCGATTGGCCGGAGGCTAAGGTACTGCGGGTGGTGGACCCCACTCGTCCAAGGCCCCTCCGCGTCAGGGCTGACCATCGTCGCTGTCACTGCAACCGGACGGTCACGGTCCGTGCGGTCGTCTCGCTCTCTTAAAGAGCAGTGCGACAAGACGGGCCAGGGTATAGTGCTTGCAAAGCCGGGATAACGGTGAGGACATAGTGCGTGCGACCGGTGATTGGCCGGAGGCTAAGGTACTGCGGGTGGTAGACCCCACTCGTCCAAGGCCCCTCCGCGTCAGGACTGACCATCGTACTTTATCTGCATCCGCCTCGGTCGCGTGGGTGCGGCTTGGCACGTATGACCACGTCACGCTAAAGACAACGGGGGCAGTGGAACTGAACGTGCGCAGCATAACGAAAGCCGGGATAACGGTGAGGACATAGTGCGTGCGACCGGTGATTGGCCGGAGGCTAAGGTACTGCGGGTGGTAGACCCCACTCGTCCAAGGCCCCTCCGCGTCAGGACTGACCATCGTCACTTTATCTGCATCCGCCTCGGCCTAGTATGTAATGTGGCGGTCGTCTCGCCCGTGTCTTCTGTCGGCAGGGTATAGTCGTGTGGAGGGATGGCTCGTGCGAGCTCGTGGACTGAACAACGGAGAGGTTTCTGGCGCGTGCGATCGGCGATTGGCCGGAGGCTAAGGTACTGCGGGTGGTAGACCCCACTCGTCCAAGGCCCCTCCGCGTCAGGGCTGACCATCGTGCTGTCACTGCAACCGGACGGTCCCCCGCGAGCGCGTTTCGTCTCGCTCTGGCCAATTGGAGAGCCGTGACAACAAGAGCGATGCGTCTGACTCATTCGAGGTCACGGATAACGGTGAGGACACGGTGCGTGCGACCGGTGATTGGCCGGAGGCTAAGGTACTGCGGGTGGTAGACCCCACTCGTCCAAGGCCCCTCCGCGTCAGGACTGACCATCGTCACTGTCTCTGCATCCGCCCGGCTGAGTTTGTTCAGCGGTCGTCTCGTTCACGTTCCACACAACCGCGCGTCGGTTTGGGATAGCTGGGTCGGCGAGACGCCGAGAGAAGAGAGTGCGTTCGAAGCTGGATAACGGTGAGGACTGGTGCGTGCGACCGGTGATTGGCCGGAGGCTAAGGTACTGCGGGTGGTAGACCCCACTCGTCCAAGGCCCCTCCGCGTCAGGACTGACCATCGTCACCTTATCTGCATCCGCCCGGTGGGGATCTGCACCGTCGACCCAAGCATGAAAACCCTCGTGTCGGTTCGGGCGAGAAAAAAGAGTTCAAGGGAAAAAGGCAACGATTTCACCATTCGAGTTCATGTGGAGGACAAAAAGAGGACAAAATGGAAACGAAATGACCATGAGTTCATCGATGGAAATGAGGACAATACTGACGAATATGGAGAGTTCTAAAATTTTGCCAAATGACACCGATGGTTGACGAGAATCCCTAAGCCACGGGGTGGGATACAAACCTGAACTAAAGACCTGCCATAGTCCGGTTTTTTTTCCCAAAAAGGGCGCATGTGGACGGAGGGCACACATGGAAACCTAACCACCAGCCGAGCCATTGCCGGAGGAAATATAACGATATGCCAAATACCATAGCCTTTGGGACAAAGCCGATTCTTGGAGGACAACAAAAATGAGACATGGTACTTGGTGAAGCACCGGACATATGGAGCCACAGGGGCCAGAAAAGAGCCGATAGTACAGGGCAAGATGTGATGTGACGGTAACGGACATGTGTTAATGATGGTGGACATGTGTTACGAGATGAAATGCTTGGAAATCACGTAAAGAACCGATGCGTGAATGAAAATGAAAACAGATCATGTTGGGACCAGGTTGGGAACCCCTCCACAGTCTGCGACAAAAAAGCTTCCCGTGTGGGATTATTCCGGTAATAAGAAGGGAGTCAGGTGCCCGGTACCTGTACGCCACTATGAAGGCCTCTGGTGGTTGTACGCTGGTTTAAAGACTCGATTTACCCCCGCCTTGACAAATCGAGCGCCACAAAAAGTTGCGCCGTAAAAGGGCCCTGACTTTCCTTGTTGGTTCGGGTTGGCATCGCCGGGGCTTGTGAGATAAGTGCCTATTCTAGGGGGATGGAGTACACAATCTCTACGACCTCTTTGGTGCCTCTGGGTGGTTCAGGCCCGTGGGAAAAGCCTCAGAGCCGCTTCCTTGAGGAGCCGCGGGTGACTCACGGGTTACGTCATCGCCTGGAGGTGTCGGGAGTTCTTTGTTTTGTTTTGCGAAAAACCCCCGTCACGAGAAACTGTGCTTCTTCTCGGTTTGTTACGGTTGCACGCAGGTGCCGCCGGCCGTTCCCACAGTTTTCTCGTCGTGTCACCGGGCTGCTTGCGGCTATCGGTAGATGCACTGTGCACGTCTCCCTGCCACGAAAGGAAGGAGTGAAGGAAGGTTGGCAAATAACCGAATCGATCGCGTGACAAGGTACAGGGCGATCGCACGTATTGACGTGAGGCATAACGAGAGGGGGTTGGGCCTAGGGCCGGCCCCGGAGGTATCCGTCCCTGTCGATTCTCTCTCTGGGTTGACGCGCAAGAGCACGGGCATGGCAGTCCGCGCGTGCGTCCCCGGGCTAGTCTCCGGCAGCGGCGTTCCGCCTCTTAGGGTAGTCGGGCGCCGAATCCCTCCCTCTCGCCCGGACCGGACTTTCGAAGGCTCATGTAGATGGCACTTATAGACGTGTCGGGGCCCGAGAAACAATGGTCCCGCACCGCCGAGGCCGGAATGGTTACAGTTTACTGTAACCGCTATAGTCAACGTAAAGGGGTGCACGTTGCCCGTCTCTGATGCGATGAAGGTTCGGGAAGATCGATTCGATGGACGGTGGTCGAGCCCGGATCCATTACGGCGACCACCACGGACAAGGTACCCGGTTCCGCTTTTGCTCGTCTGGCGCGTGCCAACAAAACGGGGGTATATGGGTTGCCACCCGGCCCGGTCTTGTGCTACGCTCGGAGTGTTCTGGGGTTCGGGAGCCGTGGGAAAAGCCTCAGAGCCGCTTCCTTGAGGAGCCGCGGGTGACTCACGGTGCTACGTCACCGCATTCCTCCGAGGACAGTAGTTACGCCGGATCACCGGTCCCATTACCTGGCCTTCGGCGACATCTCAACGCTCACCCCTTGGGCCCCACTTTACCCAAGTCGGGATGAACCTAGGATGGGGGGAGCTCTTGATCGACCCTAGGCCCCACCGCCTAACTCAGCCAAATCAGGGGTGGATAAACCGTGCCCGCCTTGGGAGCAATAGACCTTCCGATGCTTTGCCAACTCAGGTGTTGCGATCTTGAAAGGTGTCTCCGGGCATCACTGCTCTACATGGGTGGCCGGGCAGCGGGGGGCTGACCCGGGCGGCCGCCTGGAGATGTCGGGAGGCACCTGTAGACAACTCTCAGCGGTGGATCACTCGGCTCGTGCGTCGATGAAGAACGCAGCTAGCTGCGAGAATTAATGTGAATTGCAGGACACATTGATCATCGACACTTTGAACGCAACTCGCGGCCCCGGGTCCCTCCCGGGGCCACGTCTGTCTGAGCGTCGCCTGACATTCAATCGGGCCCGACCGCGGCGGTGAGGGGCGGCACCGTTCCGCGGCGTGGCCCGCGACTGGGGATGCAAGATCGGGGAAAGTGTTATGCCAGCACGCACCCCGACCCCCTAAGTAAAGCCAGATACGGGGCTCGTCCATGCCCGTACAGAGAAGTGGTCGAGAGAGCGAGATTTCGGGGAACATGCATATGTGAGCGAGGCATGTCGTTGAGATCCACAAAGACCTCACAGTCCGCGGTCACGAGGCGGTCATTTGGATAGTAACCACCGACCCGTGAGTGTCCCTCCGCAAAATGGACTGGATCCGAGGCAAAAACAACACGGACCGAAGGCGCCGGCGCGTGGTGCGCGGACACCCGCGTCGGCAGGGCGATAACCGAAAAAATGAAATAAAAGGATCTCCTCCCCGAATCTCAATCGATCGAACCGCGGCTTTTATGGTTCCGACCTCAGATCAGACGGGGCTACCCGCTGAATTTAAGCATATTACTAAGCGGAGGAAAAGAAACTAACTAGGATTCCCCTAGTAGCGGCGAGCGAAGCGGGAAAAGCCCAGCGCTGAATCCGCTGCCCCTGGCAGGCAGTGGAAATGTGGCGTAAGAAAGGTACCACTCACTTTGCGCCCCGAAGGGCCTGAGTCCTTCTGATGGAGGCTCAATCCCGTGGACGGTGTGAGGCCGGTAGCGGTTCACGGGTCGCCCGAGATGGTACCTTTCCGGAGTCGGGTTGTTTGTGAATGCAGCCCAAAGCAGGTGGTAAACTCCATCTAAGGCTAAATACAGGCACGAGACCGATAGTCAACAAGTACCGTAAGGGAAAGTTGAAAAGAACTTTGAAGAGAGAGTTCAACAGGGCGTGAAACCGCTGAGAGGTAAACGGATGGGGACCACGCAGTCCGTGTGGGGGATTCAACCCGGCGGTGGCCAGGTGTACGACGTAGTCCGGCGGTCCTCGCGGTGGATCTTCCCGGCGGTTTTGGTTCGGGCGTTCCCCCGGGTTCGTCCGCTCCTTCCGTCGAGGCGGACCATCGCCCCCGGTCAAGTAGGCGTCGCCCGCCGGGCGCATTTCCCCCGCACGGTGCACCGCGACCGGCTCAGGTTCGGCCGGGAGGGTTGCTGGCGACGATGGCGTAAGGAGCGCGGCTCGGGCA
>NW_027551607.1:185000-230000 GCF_051989575.1 Stigmatopora nigra
TCTCTCCAGAGAATAAAGAAAGCAGAGGGCTTGATCTATTTGGATAGGGTTATTTTAAATGATTGCATGCTTGAGTTTTTGACTGTTTCTCAAATAGATTGCAGTACTTAAATGTGTCCGCAAGACGGCGAAAATGAGCACTTTTCCTGTGTAACACATAGGGAAAATGTGCTTATTTTTGTTATTCTTTTTATTCTCCAGCTTCCCTCCCCGTGGAAAATGCACTCCATAACATAAACCCCTAACCCCTAACAATAACACTAACCCCTCACATAAACCCTAACCCCTCGCATAAACCCTAAAAATAACACTAACCCCTCGCATAAACCCTAACAATAACACTATGCCCTCACATAAACCCTAACCCCTCGCATAAACCCTAAAAATAACACTAACCCCTCGCATAAACCCTAAAAATAACACTAACCCCTCGCATAAACCCTAACAATAACACTAACCCCTCACATAAACCCTAACCCCTCGCATAAACCCTAAAAATAACACTAACCCCTCGCATAAACCCTAACAATAACACTAACCCCTCACATAAACCCTAACAATAACACTAACCCCTCACATAAACCCTAACCCCTCGCATAAACCCTAAAAATAACACTAACCCCTCACATAAACCCTAACCCCTCGCATAAACCCTAAAAATAACACTAACCCCTCACATAAACCCTAACAATAACACTAACCCCTCACATAAACCCTAACAATAACACTAACCCCTCACATAAACCCTAACCCCTCACATAAACCCTAACAATAACCCTAACCCCTCGCATAAACCCTAACAATAACACTAACCCCTCACATAAACCCTAACAATAACACTAACCCCTCACATAAACCCTAACCCCTCACATAAACCCTAACAATAACACTAACCCCTCACATAAACCCTAACAATAACACTAACCCCTCACATAAACCCTAACAATAACACTAACCCCTCACATAAACCCTAACCCCTCACATAAACCCTAACAATAACACTAACCCCTCGCATAAACCCTAACAATAACACTAACCCCTCACATAAACCCTAACCCCTCACATAAACCCTAACAATAACACTAACCCCCAACAAAAACCCTAACCCCTCACATAAACCCTAACCCCTAACAAAAACCCTAACATAAACCCTAACCCCTAACAATAACACTAACCCCTTACATAAACCCTAACCCCTAACAAAAACCCTAACATAAACCCTAACCCCTAACAATAACACTAACCCCTCACATAAACCCTAACCCCTAACAAAAACCCTAACCCCTAACCATAACCCCAACCCCAAACATACCCCTAACCCCAAACATACCCCTAACCCCAACCCCAACCCTAACCCCAAACATAACCCTAACCATAACCCCAACCCCAAAAATACCCCTAACCCTAACCCCAACCCCAACCCTAACCCCAAACATACCCCTAACCCTAACCCCAACCCTAACCCCAACCCCAAACATAACCATAACCCCAACCCTAACCCCAAACATACCCCTAACCCCAAACATAACCCTAACCATAACCCCAACCCCAAACATACCCCCAACCCTAACCCCAAACATACCCCTAACCCCAAACATACCCCTAACCCCAAACATAACCCTAACCATAACCCTAACCCCAAACATACCCCCAACCCTAACCCCAAACATACCCCTAACCCCAACCCTAACCCCAACCATACCCCTAACCCCAACCCCAACCCTAACCCCAAACATACCCCTAACCCCAACCCTAACCCCAACCCCAACCCTAACCCCAAACATACCCCTAACCCCAAACCTAACCCCAACTATACCCCTAACCCCAACCCTAACCCCAAACATACCCCTAACCCTAACCCCAACCCTAACCCTAACCCCAACCCTAACCCCAAACATACCCCTAACCCCAACCCTAACCCCAACCCCAACCCTAACCCCAAACATACCCCTAACCCCAACCCTAACCCCAAACATACCCCTAACCCTAACCCCAACCCTAACCCCAACCCCAACCCTAACCCCAACCCCAACCCTAACCCCAAACATACCCCTAACCGTAACCCCAACCATAACCCTAACCATAACCCCAACCATACCCCTAACCCTAACCCTAACCCAAACCCTAACCCTAACCCTACCCCTAACCTTTGACCTTTGACCTTTGACCTTTGACCTTTGACCTTTGACCTTTGACCTTAACCATAACCATAACCATAACCATAACCATAACCATAACCCAAACCAAAACCAAAACCCAAACCTAAACCACAACCATAACCATAACCACAACCACAACCCTAACCATAACCCTAACCAAAACCCTACCCCTAACCTTTGACCTTTGACCTTTGACCTAAGGAGGTCAAAGGTCAAAGGTCAGGGGTTGGGGTTATGGTTAGGGGTTATTGTTAGGGGTTTTGGTTATTGTTAGGGGTTGCTGTTAGGGTTTGGGTTAATATTAGGGGTTATGGTTATTGTTTGGGGTTACTGTTAGGGTTTGGGGTTATTGTTAGGGGTTGGGGTTACTGTTAGGGGTTTTGGTTATTGTTAGGGGTTGCTGTTAGGGTTTGGGTTAATGTTAGGGGTTACTGTTAGGGTTTGGGGTTACTGTTAGGGTTTGGGTTATTGTTAGGGGTTTTGGTTATTGTTAGGGGTTACTGTTAGGGGTTTTGGTTATTGTTAGGGGTTAGTGTTAGGGGTTAGTGTTATTGTTAGGGGTTACTGTTAGGGTTTGGGGTTATTGTTAGGGTTTGGGGTTATTGTTAGGGGTTGTGGTTATTGTTAGGGTTTTGGTTATTGTTAGGGGTTACTGTTAGGGGTTTTGGTTATTGTTAGGGGTTACTGTTAGGGGTTTTGGTTATTGTTAGGGGTTACTGTTAGAGGTTTTGGTTATTGTTAGGGGTTATGGTTATTGTTAGGGGTTACTGTTAGGGGTTTTGGTTATTGTTAGGGTTAGTGTTATTGTTAGGGTTTTGGTTATTGTTAGGGGTTACTGTTAGGGGTTGTGGTTATTGTTAGGGGTTACTGTTAGGGGTTAGTGTTATTGTTAGGGTTTTGGTTATTGTTAGGGGTTACTGTTAGGGGTTAGTGTTGTTGTTAGGGGTTACTGTTAGGGGTTTTGGTTATTGTTGGGGTTATTGTTAAGGGTTTTTGTTATTGTTAGGGGTTACTGTTAGGGGTTTTGGTTATTGTTAGGGTTTTGGTTATTGTTAGGGGTTACTGTTAGGGGTTAGTGTTATTGTTAGGGGTTTTGGTTATTGTTAGGGGTTATTGTTAGGGTTTGGGGTTATTGTTAGGGTTTTAGGTTATTGTTAGGGGTTATTGTTAGGGTTTGGGGTTATTGTTAGGGGTTTTGGTTATTGTTAGGGGTTATTGTTATTGTTAGGGGTTATTGTTATTGTTAGGGGTTACTGTTAGGGGTTGTGGTTATTGTTAGGGGTTACTGTTAGGGGTTGTGGTTATTGTTAGGGTTTTGGTTATTGTTAGGGGTTACTGTTAGGGGTTACTGTTAGGGGTTAGTGTTGTTTTTAGGGGTTACTGTTAGGGGTTTTTTGTTATTGTTGGGGTTATTGTTAGGGGTTTTGGTTATTGTTAGGGGTTGGGGTTATTGTTAGGGGTTGTGGTTATTGTTAGGGTTTTGGTTATTGTTAGGGGTTACTGTTAGGGGTTTTGGTTAATGTTAGGGGTTACTGTTAGGGGTTAGTGTTATTGTTAGGGGTTTTGGTTACTGTTAGGGGTTACTGTTAGGGGTTTTGGTTAATGTTAGGGGTTACTGTTAGGGGTTATGGTTATTGTTTGGGGTTTTGGTTATTGTTAGGGGTTACTGTTAGGGGTTTTGGTTATTGTTAGGGTTTTGGTTATTGTTAGGGGTTACTGTTAGGGGTTTTGGTTATTGTTAGGGTTTTGGTTATTGTTAGGGGTTACTGTTAGGGGTTAGTGTTGTTGTTAGGGGTTACTGTTAGGGGTTTTGGTTATTGTTGGGGTTATTGTTAAGGGTTTTTGTTATTGTTAGGGGTTACTGTTAGGGGTTTTGGTTATTGTTAGGGTTTTGGTTATTGTTAGGGGTTACTGTTAGGGGTTAGTGTTGTTGTAGGGGTTATGGTTATTGTTAGGGGTTACTGTTAGGGTTTGGGGTTATTGTTAGGGGTTGGGGTTATTGTTAGGGGTTGTTGTTAGGGTTTTGGTTATTGTTAGGGTTTTGGTTATTGTTAGGGGTTACTGTTAGGGGTTTTGGTTATTGTTAGGGTTAGTGTTATTGTTAGGGTTTTGGTTATTGTTAGGGGTTACTGTTAGGGGTTGTGGTTATTGTTAGGGGTTACTGTTAGGGGTTTTGGTTATTGTTAGGGGTTACTGTTAGGGGTGATGGTTATTGTTAGGGTTTTGGTTAATGTTAGGGTTTACTGTTAGGGGTTTTGGTTAATGTTAGGGGTTACTGTTAGGGGTTATGGTTATTGTTAGGGGTTGGGGATATTGTTAGGGGTTGGGGTTATTGTTAGGGATGGTTTTGGTTAATGTTAGGGGTTATGGTTATTGTTAGGGGTTACTGTTAGGGGTTATGGTTATTGTTAGGGTTTTGGTTAATGTTAGGGGTTACTGTTAGGGGTTTTGGTTCATGTTAGGGGTTACTGTTAGGGTTTATGGTTATTGTTAGGGGTTGGGGATATTGTTAGGGGTTGGGGTTATTGTTAGGGGTTGGTACAGTAGACAGTAATATTTGTCATTACAATAGTGATTATAATAGATCTGGTTCGTTTCTGGAAGGTTATTTTACCTATGGATGTGGTCATATCTCTAGTTGGATGTATTTTCTATCATTTTGTGTAAAAAAAATATCATCCTGGCTTGTTCTGGGGCTATATCTGACCATAACTACTGTCTAAAACAAGCATATTTAATAATAGAAAGCCCTTAAAACCATTAAAATGGATTAAATTAACGACTAAAATGTATTTAAATGATGAAATATAATGACTCGAGTTTAATTTAATCTATTCTGTATTTTTAAACACTTTAAATGAGCCCAGGGAACGTATTTTAGCCATAAAAAGGGTTTATTTTAACAATTGTAATGACAAAAAGTGTCCACAGGAGGGCATCTTTTCTCCCTTTTCCAGACTTGTAATGACAAAAAGTGTCCACAGGAGGGCATCTTTTCTCCCTTTTCCAAAACAGCGTCTATCGTCCATTTCTTACGGTACTGTATAAAAAAAACGGGTTAAAAACGGTTCTCTTGGGTCAATTAAGACGGGGTAAAGTGCCTAAATATTTGCTGGGACTATATATCTTCTTTTTTTTATCAAAAGAATCATTTTTGAATGTATATCCAGCCGGGAAATGCTTTTGGTACGAGTAAAAATGGATGACTGAATTGTAGTTGCCTTTATTAAATACAGTCCATTTCGGTTCTGAAGGGTTATTTTCAGTTGGGATTTTTTTCTAAATATAAAAGGGTGTATTATTGACAAATTGGTGAAAAAATTAACTTCCAGGGACATTCTGTTGATTTTTTATCACTATAAATAGTAGCCTAAATCATGCCTATTTTCGCTAAAATGATGCATGCATTATAATAAGGTCCAGTCGGTTCTAGTTGTTGTTTTTAACTGGGAATTGTGTCAAATCTGTAAAGGGATGTATTATACTAATGCTGTGTAAAAATAAAGATTTAATCATGTTCTTGGACTATTTTATACCATAAATAGTGTCATAAACACTGTCAATTGATATAGCATAGTGCCTTGTATTAAAAACGGTCCATTTTGGTTCTGGAAGGTTATTTAGATTCAGGACTTTGTCTTATCTCTGGGTGGATGTATTAATGATTGATTTGTGAAGAAATAAACTTTTAGGGACGTTCTGGGACTATTTTTTTACCATAAATAGTGTACAAAAACATGCTTATTTGCGATAAAATGTTGCATGTATTTGAACCAGGTCCAGTTGGTTCTGGTTGATGGTTTGACATGTGGATGGTGTCCATTGAATAAAGGAATGTGTTTTTGATTAAATGGTGTAAAATTTATCATCCAGTGATGTTCTGGAGTTTTAATATTCTATAATCAATGACCTCCATTTGGGTACTGTGTTTTTGCATGGTGGTTGCATTATAACCGGTCCATTTCGGTTCTGGAGTGTTTTTTTAACTGGAATTTTTTTTCCTTGTATTTGGCAATGTATTTTGCTTATTCTATGAAAAAATGAACATCCAGGATGGTTCTGATGCTATTTGACACTATAATAAATGTCCAAAACATACTAATTTGCGATAAAAATAAGAGTGTCATTATAAGCGGTCCATTTCGGTTCTGGTGTATGTATTTGCCCAAAATCTTTGTCCATTGATGAAAGTAATGTATTTTTGACAATTCTGTATAAAAATTATCATCCAGACATGTTCTGGGCCTTTGTAATATCATAATCAATGACGTCTAATTTTTTACTTTAATTTGCACGTTTTTTTGTATTAGAACCGAGTTTTCTCAGTTCTGGTTGGTGCTATTAAACAGAACTTTTGTTATTATGTGGGTGAATGTATTTTAATCATTCTGTGAAAAAATCAACATCCAGGGTGCATCTGGGGCAATTTGTCACTATAATAAATGTCCAAAACATACTAATTTGCGATAAAAATAAAGGTGTCATTATAACCGGTCCATTTCGGTTCTGGTGGGTATATTTGCCCAAAATCTTTGTTCATTGATGAAAGTAAAGTATTTTTGACAATTCTGTATAAAAATTAACATTTAGACATGTTCTGGTGCTTTGTAATATCATAATCAATGTCCTCTAATTTTGTACTTTATTTTGCAAGTTTTTTGTATTAGAACCGAGCTTTCTCGGTTCTGGTTAGTGGCATTAACCAGAATTTTTTATATTATGTCAGGGGATGTATTAGCATTATTCTGTGACAAAATTAACATCCAGGAAGGTTCTGATGCTATTTGTCACTATAATAAGTGTAAAAAACATGCTAATTTGCGATAAAAACAAGGGTGTCATTATAACCGGTCCAATCCGGTTCTGGTGGGTGTATATGCCCAAAGTCTTTGTCCTTTCATGAAAATGATGTATTTTTGACAATTCTGTTTAAAAATTATCATCCAAACATGTTCTGGAGCTTTGTAATATCATAATCAATGTCCTCTAATTTATTACTTTATTCTGCACATTTTTTTGTATTAGAACCGAGCCTTCTCGGTTCTGGTTTGTGTTATTAATCAGAACTTTTTATATGTTGTTGCTGGATGTATTGTAATCATTCTGTGAAAAAATCAACATCCAGGATGGTTCTGGGGCTATTTGGCACCATAATAAATGTCCAAAACATGTTAATTTGCGATAAAATTATGGGTTGTGTTATAGCCGGTCCATTTCGGTTCTGGTGGGTGTATTGTGCCAAAATCTTTTTTCATTTATAATGGTAACGTGTTTTTGACAATTCTGTATAAAATTTATCATCCAGGGATGTTTTGAAGCTTTGTAATATCATATTCAAAGACGTCTAATTCTTAACTTTATTTTGCACGTTTTTTGTATTAGAACCGAACCCACTCGGTTCTGGTTGGTGCTGTTAACCAGAGGTTTTTACATCATGTATATGAATGTGTTTTTATCATTCTGTGAAAAAATCAACATCCAGGATGGTTCTGATGCTATTTGGCACTATAATAAATGTCAAAAACATGCTAATTTGCGATAAAAATAAGGGTTGCATTATAACCGGTCCATTTCGGTTCTGGTGAGTGTATTTGCCTAAAACTTGTGTCTTTTGATGACATGGATGTCTTTATGACTGAGATGTGTAAAAATTATCACTTAATGATGTTGTAAAGCTTTGTTATACCATAATCAAGGAACTCAGTTTTTGCAATTTATTTTGCAAGTTTTTTGTATTAGAACCGAGCCAACTCGGTTCTGGTTGGTGCTGTTAACCAGGGGTTTTTACTGCATGTAGATAAATGTGTTCTTATAATTCTGTGTAAAAATCAAGATCCAATATTGTTTTGGGGCTATTTGGCATCATAATAGGTGTCCAAAACATCCAAATTTGCGATAAAATCAATGCCTGTATTAGAACCGGTCCATTTCGGTTCTGGTGAGTGTATTTGCCTAAAACTTGTGTCTTTTGATGACATGGATGTCTTTATGACTGAGATGTGTAAAAATTATCACTTAATGATGTTGTAAAGCTTTGTTATACCATAATCAAGGAACTCAGTTTTTGCAATTTATTTTGCAAGTTTTTTGTATTAGAACCGAGCTTACTCGGTTCTGGTTGGTGCTATTAACCAGATTTTTTTAGAATATGTGAGTAAATGTATTAGCAACATTCTGTGAAAAAATCAACAACCAGTATGGTTCTGGGGCTATTTTATACTATAATAAATGTCAAAAACATGCT
This sequence comes from Stigmatopora nigra, assembly GCF_051989575.1. Classification (NCBI taxonomy): domain Eukaryota; kingdom Metazoa; phylum Chordata; class Actinopteri; order Syngnathiformes; family Syngnathidae; genus Stigmatopora; species Stigmatopora nigra. The sequence continues at coordinate 193,404 of NW_027551607.1, forward strand.
AATTTGCGATAAAAATAAGGGTGTCATTATAACCGGTCCATTTCGGTTCTGGTGTGTGTATTTGCCTGGAACTTGTATCTATTAATGACATTGATGTCTTTTTGACTAATATGTGTAAAAATTATCACCCAGTAATGTTCTGGAGCTTTGTTATACCATAATCAATGAACTCAGTTTTCGCATTTTATTTTGCAAGTTTTTTGTACTAGAACCGAGCTTACTCGGTTCTGGTTAATGCTATTAACCAGAATTTTTTAAGATAATGTGAGTTCATGTATTAGCAACATTCTGTGAAAAAATTAACATCCAAGATGGTCCTGGGGCAATTTGCCATTATAAAATATGTTCAAAACAAGCAAATTTGCGATAAATTCAATGCCTGTATTAGAACCGGTCCATTTCGGTTCTGGTTAGTGTATTGACCCAGGATCGGTTTCCAATGATAATGTGAATGTGTTTTCTAATGTTATTTAAAATTTTGTCATTCAGATATGTTCTGGGGCTTTGTAATATCATATTAAATGACGTCTATTTTTTTACTTTATTTTGCAATTTTTTTTGTATTAGAACCGAGCTTACTCGGTTCTGGTTGGTGCTGTTAACCAGGCGTTTTTACCCAATGTAGATGAAAGTGTTTTTATCATTCTTTGTAAAAATGAAGATCCAAGATGGTTTTGGGGCAATTTTATATTAGAAAATGTGTCCAAAACATGCTAATTTGCGATAAAATCATTGCCTGTATTATAACCGGTCCATTTCGGTTCTGGTAGGTGTATTTACTCAGGAGTTGTGTCTAATGATGAAATGGATCTATTATTGACAATTCTATATAAAAATTATCATCCAGGGATGTTCAGGGCCTTTGTAATATCCAAATCAATGACCTCTATTTGTGTACTTTATTTTTGCATGTTTGTTGTATTTGAACCGGTCCATGTCGGTTCTGGAAAATGCTATAAACCAGAATTTTTACCCACTTATAGGTAGATGTATTATCATCATTCTGTGAAAAAATAAACTTCCAGGGACATTCTGGGGCTATTTGCCATCACAAATAGTGTCAAAAAGTGTATATTTGCGATAAAAATAGTGCTTGTATTAGAACGGGTCCATTTCGGTTCTGGTTGGTGTATTAACTCAAAACTTGTTTCTAATGATGATGGGAATGTATGATTGACTATTCTGTATAAAAATTATCATCCAGACATGTTCTGAAACTTTGTTATACTATAATGAATGACCTCTATTTCAGCACTATATCTTGCACATTTTCATGTATTAGAACTAGTCCATATCGGTTCTGAATGATGTTATAAACCAGAATTATTGTCTATTATGTATGTGTATGTATTTACATTATTTTGTGTAAAAATAATCATCCTGGCATGTTCTGGGACAATTTGCCACCATAAATAGTGTCAAAAACATGCAAATTTGTGTTAAAAATAGTGCCTGTATTTGAACTAGGCCCATTTGGTTCTGGTGGGTTTATTTAGTTATAAATGGTGTTCAATGATGATAAGGATGTATTTTTAACTATTCTGTATAAAAATTATTATCCAGGCATATTCTGAAGCTTTGTTATACCATAATGTATGACCTCTATATGACTACTTTATTTGACATGTTGGTTGTATTAGAAGTTGGTCATATAAGTTCTGGATAGTCATTTTAACTAAGAATGTGGTCAAATCACTAAGTGTATGTATCTCTAACTAAATAGTGTCAAAAATAATCATCCAGGGACATTCTGGGGCTATTTCATACATTAAATAGTGTACAAAACATGTATATTGCCTACATTAAAATCAGTCCAATTTGGTTCTGGATGAATATTTTAACTATTTATGTGGTTTTATTCATTTGTGTATGTATTTATGACTAACTTGTAAAAAAATAAAGATCTAGGATGATTCTGGGGCTGTTTTATCCTATAAATACTGTTGAAAACAGGCCTCTATGCAATAAACACATTGACAGTGTTAAAATAAGTCCATTTTGGTTCTGGTTGTTATTTTTACACATGAATGTAATCTAATATCATGGGAGACGTATTTATGACTAAATAGTGTAAAAATATTCATCCAGTGACATTCTGGGGTTATTTTATACAAGAAATAGTGTGTCAAATGGTGTTATTATTAGTAGTGATGAATACAACCATAAATAGTAGTCTTACTTTTCCCCTGAATGTCCTATAGACTCCAAATTTATTTCTAAAATAAGAGGACATTAATTAGAATAGATTGAGTCCAAAAAAACCGAATCGCTAGGTCCAGGGGTTGCATAAAACGTCCAAAAGTTCGATACCTTACGGCATGTAATGACAAAAAGTGTCCACAGGAGGGCATCTTTTTCCCTTTTCCCAACAGCGTCCAATGCGTACTGTAGTGTATAAAAACGGGTTGGAAACGGTTCTGGTGGGTCAATTTACACGGGGAAAAGTGCCTGAATATTTGCTGAGTCTATATTACATCTTTTTATATCAAAATAACCGGTTACAAGTTAATATTTAGCTCGGAAAAGCTTTTGATACCATACAAATTGTACAAAACATGCATATAACCTGTAATAAAATGGGTCCAATTTGGTTTTTGAGGATCATTTCAAGTGGGAATGTGTTAAAATTACTTGGTGGATGTATTTCTTACTAATTTGTGTAAAAATAATCATCCAGGGATATTCTGGGGCTATTTTATACCATAAATAGTGTACAAAACATGTATATTGCCTACAATAAAATCAGTCCAATTTAGTTCTGGATGAGTATTTTACCTATTTATGTGGTCTTATTCATTTGTGCATGTATTTATGACTAACTTGTGAAAAAATAAAGATGCATGATGATTCTGGGTCTATTTTATCCTATAAATAGTGTTCAAAACATGCCTCAATTCAATAAACACATTGACAGTGTTAAAATAAGTCCATTTTGGTTCTGGTATTTAGTTTTACACATGAATGTAATCTAATATCATGGGAGACGTATTTATGACTAAATAGTGTAAAAATATTCATCCAGTGACATTCTGGGGTTATTTTATACAAGAAATAGTGTGTCAAATGGTGTTATTATGAGTAGTGATGAATACAACCATAAATAGTAGTCTTACTTTTCCCCTGAATGTCCTATAGACTCCAAATTTATTTCTAAAATAAGAGGACATTAATTAGAATAGATTGAGTCCAAAAAAACCGAATCGCTAGGTCCAGGGGCTGCTTAAAACGTCCAAAAGTTCGATACCTTACGGCGTGTAATGACAAAAAGTGTCCACAGGAGGGCATCTTTTTCCCTTTTCCAAACAGCGTCAATCGTCCAAAACTTACGGTAGTGTATAAAAACGGGTCCAAAACGGTTCTGATGGGTCAATTTACACCGGGAAAAGTGCCTGAATATTTCCTAGGTCTATATTACATCTTTTTATATCAAAATAACAAGTTCTGTTTGGATATTCAGCCAGGAAATACCTTTGGTACGAGGAAAATTTAATGACTGAATTGTAGTTGCCTGTATTAAAACCGGTCCATTTCGGTTTTGGGTGGTTATTTTGATTTAGGATTATTTTCTATATTTAGGTAGATGTTTTGTTGACAGATTGGTGAAAAATTAAACTTCCAGGGACATTCTGGTGATTTTTACCACCATAAATAGTATCATAAATCATGGCTATTTGCGATAAAATTGTGCATGCATTATAATAAGGTTCAGTCGGTTCTGGTTGGTTCTATTAACCAGGAATTGTTTTAAATGTGTAAAGGGATGTGTTTAGCTTATTCTGTGTAAAAATAAAGATCCAGTAATGTTCTGGGACTAATTTATATCATAAAAAGTGTCATAAACATGGGCACTTGATATAGTATAGTGCCTGTATTAAAAACGGTTCATTTCTGGTTCTGGGGGGTTATTTTGATTTGGGATTTTATTTTATCTCTGTGTGGATGTAATAATGACTGATTTGTGTAAAAATAATCATCCAGGGATGTTCTGGGACTAATTTTTACTATAAATAGTGTCAAAAACATGCTTATTTGCGATAAAATGTTGCCTTTAGTTAAACAAGGCCCAGTTGGTTCTGGTTGATAGTTTGACCTGGAAATGATGTCCAATGATGATAAGAATGTCTTATTGACTAAATGGTTTCAAAATTATCATCTTAACATGTTCTGGACCTTAATTATACCATAATCAATGACCTCCATTTGGGTACTGTGTTTTTGCATGGATGTTGTATTAAAACCGAGCCCACTCGGTTCTGGTTAATCTAATGAACCAGAATTTTTTATATTGTGTAAACTAATCTATTTTGCGTATTCTGTGAAAAAATTATCATCCAGGATGCTTTTGGGGCTATTTGCCAACATAAAATGTGTTCAAAACATGCTAATTTGCGATAAAAATAAGGGTTGCATTATAACCGGTCCAATTCGGTTTTGGTGGGTTTATTTTCCTGAAACTTGAGTTAAATTAAATGGGAATGTCTTTTTGAATAATATGTGTAAAATTTATCATCCTGTGATGTTTTGGAGCTTAGTTATACCATAATCAATGACCTAAATTTTTGCATTTTATTTTGCAAGTTTTTTGTATTAGAACCAAGCTTACTCGGTTCTGGTTGGTGCTGTTAAACAGGGGTTTTTACTACAAGTAGATAGATGTGTTTCAATCATTCTGTGCAAAAATAAAGATCCATGATGGTTCTGGGGCTAATTGGCATAATAATAAGTGTCAAAAACATGCTTAATTGCGATAAAAATATAGGTTGCATTACAACCGGTCCATTTCGGTTCTGATGAGTTTATTTGGCTATCACTTTTGTCTAATGATGAGGTGGATGTCTTTTTGACTAATTTCTGTAAAATTTATCATCTTGTGATGTTTTGGAGCTTAGTTATACCATAATCAGTGACCTCAATTTTTGCATTTTATTTTGCAAATTATTTGTATTAGAACCGAGCCCACTCGGTTCTGGTTAGTGCTGTTATCCAGGGGTTTTTACTACATATATAGACATGTGTTTTGATCATTCTGTGTAAAAATCAAGATCCAGGATTGTTCTGGGGTTATTTGGCACCATAATAAGTGTCAAAAACATGCTAATTTGCGATAAAAATAAAGGTTGCATTATAACCGGTCCATTTCGGTTCTGGTGGGTTTATTTGGCTTAAATCTTTGTTTAATGATGAGGTGTATTTCTTTTTGACTAAAATTTGTAAAATTTATCATCCTCTGATGTTCTTGAGCTTAGTTATACCATAATCAATGACTTCTATTTTTGCATTTTATTTTGCAATTTTTTTGTATTAGAACCGAGCCCACTCAGTTCTGTTTGGTGCTGTTAACCAGGGGTTTTAATAACATATAGATACATGTGTTGTGATCATTCTGTGTAAAAATCAAGCTCCTGGATTGTTCTGGGGTTATTTGGCACTATAATAAATGTCAAAAACATGCTTAATTGCGATAAAAAATAGGGTTGCATTATAATCGGTCCATTTCGGTTCTGGTGTGTGTATTTGGCTTAAATCTTTGTCTACTGATGAGGTGCATGTCTTTTTGACTAAAATGTGTACAATTTATCATCCTCTGATGTTCTTGAGCTTAGTTATACCATAATCAATGACGTCTATTTTTGCATTTTATTTTGCAAATTTTTTGTATTAGAACCGAGCCCACTCGGTTCTGGTTGGTGCTGTTAACCAGGGGTTTTTACAACATATAGATACATGTGTTGTGATCATTCTGTGTAAAAATCAAGCTCCTGGATTGTTCTGGGGTTATTTGGCACTATAATAAATGTCAAAAACATGCTTAATTGCGATAAAAAATAGGGTTGCATTATAATCAGTCCATTTCGGTTCTGGTGGGTTTATATGGCTATAACCTTTGTCTATTGATGAGGTGCACGTCTTTTGTACTAATATGTGTAAAATTTATCATCCTGTGATGTTCTGGAGCTTATTTTTATCATAATCAATGACCTCAAATTTTGCATTTTATTTTGCAAGTTTTTTCTATTAGAACCGAGCCCACTCGGTTCTGGTTTGTGCTGTTAACCAGGGGTTTTTACTACATGTAGATACATGTGTTTTGATCATTCTCTGTAAAAATCAAGATCCAGGATTGTTTTAGGGCTATTTGACATCATAATAAGTGTCCAAAACATGCTAATTTGCGAAAAAAATAAGGGTTGCATTATAACCGGTCCATTTCGGTTCTGGTGGGGGTATTTGCATGAAACTTGTGTCCAATGATGATAACAATGTATTTGCTAATATAATTCAAAGTTTTGTTATTCAGGCATGTTCTGAGGCTTTGTTATACCATAATCAATGACCTCAATTTTTGCATTTTATTTTGCAAGTTTTTTGTATTAGAACCGAGCCCACTCGGTTCTGGTTAATGCTGTTAACCAGGAATTTGTACTGCGTGTAGATACATGTGTTTTGATCATTCTGTGTAAAAATCAAGCTCCTGGATTGTTCTGGGGTTATTTGGCACTATAATAAATGTCAAAAACATGCTTAATTGCGATAAAAAATAGGGTTGCATTCTAACCGGTCCATTTCGGTTCTGGTGGGTGTATTTGCTTGGATTTTGTGTCCAATGATGAAAGGGATGTATTTGCTAATATAATTTAAAGTTTTATTATCCACGCATGTTCTGGGGCTTTGTTATAGTATAATCAATGACCTCAGTTTTTGCATTTTATTTTGCAAGTTTTTTGGTATTAGAACCGAGCCCACTCGGTTCTGGTTGATGCTGTTAACTAGGGGTTTTTACTGCATGTAGATAAATGTGTCTTTATCATTCTTTGCAAAAATAAAGATCCATGATGGTTCTGGGGCTATTTGCCATTGTAAAATGTGTCCAAAACATGCTAATTTGCGATAAAAATAAGGGTTACATTATAACCGGTCCATTTCGGTTCTGGTGGGTGTATTTGCCTGGATTTTGTGTCCAATGATGAAAAGAATGTATTTGCTAATATGATTCAAAGTTTTATCATCCAGGCATGTTCTGGGGCATTGTTATACTATAATCAATGACCTCAGTTTTTGCATTTTATTTTGCAAGTTTTTTGGTATTAGAACCGAGCCCACTCGGTTCTGGTTGATGCTGTTAACTAGGGGTTTTTACTGCATGTAGATAAATGTGTCTTTATCATTCTGTGCAAAAATCAAGATCCAATATTGTTCTGATGATATTTGCCACTATAAAATGTGTCCAAAACATGCTAATTTGCGATAAAAACAATGTCTTTATTATAACCGGTCCATTTCGGTTCTGGTTGGTGTATTTACACAAAACTTGTTTGCAATGATGATGGGAATGTATTTTCTAATATAATTTAAAGTTTTATCTTCCGGGCATGTTCTGAAGCTTTGTTATACCATAATGAATGACCTCTATTTGAGCACTATATTTTGGCTTTTTCTTGTATTACAACTGGTCCATGTAGGTTCTGAATGATGTTATTAACAAAGAATTTGTGTCAATTATGTTGGTGTATGTATTAACATTATTCTTTGTAAAAATAGTCATCCTGGCTGGTTCTGGGGCTATTTGCCACATTAATAAGTGTCAAAAACATGCAAATTTGTGTTAAAAAATAGTGCCTGTATTTGAACTAGGCCCACTTTGTTCTGGTGGGTGTATTTAGTTATAAATGGTGTTCAATGATGATAAGGATGTATATTTGACTATTCTATCTAAAAATAATCATCCAGTTATGTTCTGGGCTTTTGTTATACCATAATGAATGACCTCCATATGACTACTTTATTTGACATGCTGGTTGTATTAAAAGTGGGTAATATAAGTTCTGTATGGTCATTTTAACTAATAATGTTGTCAAATCACTAAGTGTATGTATTTGTAACTAAATAGTGTCAAAAATATTCATCCAGTTATATTCTGGGCCTATTTCATACCATAAATAGTGTACAGAACAGTGCATATTGCCTATTAAAAAATCGGTCCAATTTGGTTCTGGAGAGTTATTTTACATAATTATGTATTCTGAATGAAAACAGGATGTATTTATGACTAAATAGTGAAAAAATTATCATCCAGTGACATTCTGGGCCTATTTTATAGCATAAATAGTGTGTCAAATGGGGTTATTATTGGTAGTGAGAATACAACCATAAATAGGAGGCTTATTTTTTTCCTGAATGTCCTATAGACTCCAAATTTGTTTCTAAAATAAGTAAACATTATTTAGAATAGATTGAGTCCAAAAGAACCGAATCGCTAAGTCCAGGGGTGGCTTAAAACGTCCAAAAGTTCGATACCTTACGGCGTGTAATGACAAAAAGTGTCCACAGGAGGGCATCTTTTTTCCCTTTTCCCAACAGCGTCCAAAGCGTACTTGCGTACGGTAATGTATAAAAAACCGGTCCAAAACGGTTCTGATGGGTCAATTTACACGGGGTAAAGTTCCTGAATATTTCCTAGGTTTATATTACATCTTTTTATATCAAAAGAATCAGTTTTAGGTTTATATTCAGCCTGGAATTGCTCTTGGTACGAGGAAAATTTGATGATTGAATTGTAGGTGCCTGTATTAAATAAGGTCCATTTTGGTTGTGGAGGGTTATTTGACATCATTTTGTATTCTTAATGAATTCAGTATGTATTTATGACTAAATAGTGAAGAAATCATCATCCAGTGACATTCTGGGGCTATTTTATAGCATCAATAGTGTACAGAACAGTGCATATTGCCCACATTAAAATCGGTTCAATTTGATTCTGGGGGGTTATTTTAAATATTTATGTGTTCTGAATGAATTCAGGATGTATTTATGACTAAATGGTGAAAAAATTATCATCCAGTGACATTCTGGTGCTATTTTATAGCATAAATAGTGTGTCAAATGGGGTTATTATTGGTAGTGAGAATACAACCATAAATAGGAGTCTTATTTTTTTCCTGAATGTCCTATAGACTCCAAATTTGTTTCTAAAATAAGAGGACACTTATTAGAGTAGATTGAATCCAAAAGAACCGAATCGCTAGGTCCAGGGGTTGCTTAAAACGTCCAAAAGTTCGATACCTTACGGCATGTAATGACAAAAAGTGTCCACAGGAGGGCATCTTTTTCACTTTTCCCAACAGCGTCCAAAGCGTACTTGCTTACGGTAGTGTATAAAAACGGGTTTAAAAACGGTTCTGGTGGGTGTATTTACACGGGGAAAAGTGCCTGAATATTTGCTGGGTCTATATTACATCTTTTCCTATCAAAATAACCAGTTCTGGTTGGATATTCAGCCTGGAAATGCTCTTGGTACGAGGAAAATTTGATGATTGAATTGTAGGTGCCTGTATTAAATACGGTCCATTTCGGTTCTGAAGGGTTATTTTACCTTGGGATTTTTTTTTATAGATAAAGGGGTGTATTATTGACATATTGGTGAAAAAATTAACTTTCAGGGACATTCTGGTGATTTCTACCACCATAAATAGTATTATAAATCATGGCTATTTGCGATAAAATTGTGCATGCATTATAATAAGGTTTAGTCGGTTCTGGTTATTGTTTTAAACTGGGAATGCTTTTAAATATGTAGGTATATGTATTGTTGATAATTCTGTGTAAAAATATTCATCCAGAGATGTTCTGGAGATATTTTATACAATAAATAGTGTCATTAACTGGAGCACTTGATTTAACATAATGCCTGTAATAGAAATGGTCCATTTCGGTTCTGGTGGATGTATTTGCACGGGGACTTTGTCATATCTCTGGGGAATTGTATAAATGACTTATTTGTGAAGAAATAAACTTTCAGGGACATTCTTGGACTATTTCCCACCATAAATAGTATCAAAAACATGCTAATTTGCGATAAACTTAGTGGTTGCATTATAAGAGGTTTGGTTCGGTTCTGGTGGGTTATTTGACCTGGGAATGGTTTCTAATGATGATGTAGATGTATTTTCTAATTTTATATAAAGTTTTATCATTAGGGCATGTTCTGGGGCAGAGTTATACTATAATCAATGACCTCCAATTGACAACTAAGATTTTGCATGGTTGTTGTATTAGAACCGGTACATGTCAGTTCTGGTTAATGCTATTAACTTGAATTTTTTATATTGTGTAGTTGAAACTATTTTGCTTATTCTCTGAAAAAATGAAGACTAAGAAAGGTTCTGGGGCTATTTGCCACTATAATAAAGGTCAAAAACATGCTAATTTGCGATAAAAAAAAGGGGTTGCATTATAACCGGTCCATTTCGGTTCTGGTTGGTGTATTGACACAAAAATGGTGTCTAATAATAATGTTACTATATTTTCTAATATAATTTAAAGTTTCATCATTAAAACATGTTCTGGGGCTTAGTTATACTATAATCAATGACCTCTATTTGGGTACTTTATTTTTGCATAGTTGTCGTATTAGAACCGGTCCATGTCGGTTCTGGTTAGTGCTATTAACTTGAATTTTTTATATTGTATAGAGGTAACTATTTTGGTCATTTTGTGATAAAATAAAGATTATAGATGGTTCTGGGGCTATTTGTCACTATAATAAGTGTCAAAAACATGCTAATTTGCGATAAAAACAATGTCTTTATTAGAACCGGTCCATTTCGGTTCTGGTTGGTGTATTGACACAAAATTGGTGTTTAATGATAATGTTAGTATATTCTCTAATATATTTTAAAGTTTTATCATTAAGGCATGTTCTGGGGCTTAGTTATACCATAATCAATGACCTCTATTTTAATACTCTATTTTTGCAAAGTTGTCGTATTAGAACCGGTCCAGGTCGGTTCTGGTTAATGCTATTAATTTGATTTTTTTATATTGTGTAAAGGTACCTCTTTTGGTCATTCTGTGAAAAAATAAGTATTATAGATGGTTCTGGGGCCATTTGACACTATAATAAAGGTCAAAAACATGCTAATTTGCGATAAAAACAATGTCTTTATTAGAAACGGTCCATTTCGGTTCTGGTTGGTGTTTTGACACATAATTGGTGTCTAATGATAATGTTAGTATATTCTCTAATATAATTTAAAGTTTCATCATTAAAACATATTCTGGGGCTTAGTTATACCATAATCAATGACCTCTATTTTAATACTCTATTTTTGCAAAGTTGTCGTATTAGAACCGGTCCAGGTCGGTTCTGGTTAATGTTATTAATTTGATTTTTTTATATTGTGTAAAGGTAACTCTGTTGGTCATTCTGTGAAAAAATAAACATTATAGATGGTTCTGGGGCTATTTGACACTATAATAAAGGTCAAAAACATGCTAATTTGCGATAAAAAAAAGGGGTTGCATTATAACCGGTCCATTTCGGTTCTGGTTGGTGTATTGACACAAAAATGGTGTCTATTGATAATGTTAGTATATTTTTTAATATAATATCAAGTTTCATCATTAAAACATGTTCTGGGGCTTAGTTATACTATAATCAATGACCTCTATTTGGTTACTTTATTTTTGCATAGTTGTCGTATTAGAACCGGTCCATGTCGGTTCTGGTTAGTGCTATTAACTTGAATTTTTTATATTGTTTAGAGGTAACTATTTTGGTCATTGTGTGAAAAAATAAAGATTATAGATGGTTCTGGGGCTATTTGTCACCATAATAAGTGTCAAAAACATGCTAATTTGCGATAAAAACAATGTCTTTATTAGAACCGGTCCATTTCGGTTCTGGTTGGTTTTTAGACCCAGGAATGGTGTCTAATGATGTAAGGAATTTATTTTCTAATATATTTTAAAGTTTTATCATTGTAACCTATTCTGGGGCTTAGTTATACTATAATCAATGACCTCTATTTGGGTACTTTATTTTTGCATAGTTGTCGTATTAGAACCGGTCCATGTCGGTTCTGGTTAGTGCTATTAACTTGAATTTTTTATATTGTATAGAGGTAACTATTTTGGTCATTTTGTGATAAAATAAAGATTATAGATGGTTCTGGGGCTATTTGTCACTATAATAAGTGTCAAAAACATGCTAATTTGCGATAAAAACAATGTCTTTATTAGAACCGGTCCATTTCGGTTCTGGTTGGTGTATTGACACAAAATTGGTGTTTAATGATAATGTTAGTATATTCTCTAATATATTTTAAAGTTTTATCATTAAGGCATGTTCTGGGGCTTAGTTATACCATAATCAATGACCTCTATTTTAATACTCTATTTTTGCAAAGTTGTCGTATTAGAACCGGTCCAGGTCGGTTCTGGTTAATGCTATTAATTTGATTTTTTTATATTGTGTAAAGGTACCTCTTTTGGTCATTCTGTGAAAAAATAAGTATTATAGATGGTTCTGGGGCCATTTGACACTATAATAAAGGTCAAAAACATGCTAATTTGCGATAAAAACAATGTCTTTATTAGAAACGGTCCATTTCGGTTCTGGTTGGTGTTTTGACACATAATTGGTGTCTAATGATAATGTTAGTATATTCTCTAATATAATTTAAAGTTTCATCATTAAAACATATTCTGGGGCTTAGTTATACCATAATCAATGACCTCTATTTTAATACTCTATTTTTGCAAAGTTGTCGTATTAGAACCGGTCCAGGTCGGTTCTGGTTAATGTTATTAATTTGATTTTTTTATATTGTGTAAAGGTAACTCTGTTGGTCATTCTGTGAAAAAATAAACATTATAGATGGTTCTGGGGCTATTTGACACTATAATAAAGGTCAAAAACATGCTAATTTGCGATAAAAAAAAGGGGTTGCATTATAACCGGTCCATTTCGGTTCTGGTTGGTGTATTGACACAAAAATGGTGTCTATTGATAATGTTAGTATATTTTTTAATATAATATCAAGTTTCATCATTAAAACATGTTCTGGGGCTTAGTTATACTATAATCAATGACCTCTATTTGGTTACTTTATTTTTGCATAGTTGTCGTATTAGAACCGGTCCATGTCGGTTCTGGTTAGTGCTATTAACTTGAATTTTTTATATTGTTTAGAGGTAACTATTTTGGTCATTGTGTGAAAAAATAAAGATTATAGATGGTTCTGGGGCTATTTGTCACCATAATAAGTGTCAAAAACATGCTAATTTGCGATAAAAACAATGTCTTTATTAGAACCGGTCCATTTCGGTTCTGGTTGGTTTTTAGACCCAGGAATGGTGTCTAATGATGTAAGGAATTTATTTTCTAATATATTTTAAAGTTTTATCATTGTAACCTATTCTGGGGCTTAGTTATACTATAATCAATGACCTCTATTTGGGTACTTTATTTTTGCATAGTTGTCGTATTAGAACCGGTCCATGTCGGTTCTGGTTAGTGCTATTAACTTGAATTTTTTATATTGTATAGAGGTAACTATTTTGGTCATTTTGTGATAAAATAAAGATTATAGATGGTTCTGGGGCTATTTGTCACCATAATAAGTGTCAAAAACATGCTAATTTGCGATAAAAACAATGTCTTTATTAGAACCGGTCCATCTCGGTTCTGGTTGGTGTATTGACACAAAATTTGTGTTTAATGATAATGTTAGTATATTCTCTAATATATTTTAAAGTTTTATCATTAAGGCATGTTCTGGGGCTTAGTTATACCATAATCAATGACCTCTATTTTAATACTCTATTTTTGCAAAGTTGTCGTATTAGAACCGGTCCAGGTCGGTTCTGGTTAATGCTATTAATTTGATTTTTTTATTATGTGTAAAGGTACCTCTTTGGGTCATTCTGTGAAAAAATAAACATTATAGATGGTTCTGGGGCTATTTGACACTATAATAAAGGTCAAAAACATGCTAATTTGCGATAAAAACAATGTCTTTATTAGAACCGGTCCATTTCGGTTCTGGTTGGTGTTTTGACCCAGAAATGGTGTTCAATGATGATATAGACATATTTACTAATAGACTTTAAAATTTTATCATTAAGACATATTCTGGGGCTTAGTTATACCATAATCAATGACCTCTATTTTGGTGATCTATTTTTGCAAAGTTGTCGTATTAGAACCGGTCCAGGTCGGTTCTGGTTAATGCTATTAATTTGATTTTTTTTATATTGTGTAAAGGTAACTCTTTTGGTCATTCTGTGCAAAAATAAACATTATAGATGGTTCTGGGGCTATTTGACACTATAATAAAGGTCAAAAACATGCTAATTTGCGATAAAAACAATGTCTTTATTAGAACCGGTCCATTTCGGTTCTGGTTGGTGTTTTGACCCAGAAATGGTGTTCAATGATGATATAGACATATTTACTAATAGACTTTAAAATTTTATCATTAAGACATATTCTGGGGCTTAGTTATACCATAATCAATGACCTCTATTTTGGTGATCTATTTTTGCAAAGTTGTCGTATTAGAACCGGTCCAGGTCGGTTCTGGTTAATGCTATTAATTTGATTTTTTTTATATTGTGTAAAGGTAACTCTTTTGGTCATTCTGTGCAAAAATAAACATTATAGATGGTTCTGGGGCTATTTGACACTATAATAAAGGTCAAAAACATGCTAATTTGCGATAAAAACAATGTCTTTATTAGAACCGGTCCATTTCGGTTCTGGTTGGTGTTTTGACCCAGAAATGGTGTTCAATGATGATATAGACATATTTACAAATAGACTTTAAAATTTTATCATTAAGACATATTCTGGGGCTTAGTTATACCATAATCAATGACCTCTATTTTGGTGATCTATTTTTGCAAAGTTGTCGTATTAGAACCGGTCCATGTCGGTTCTGGTTAGTGCTATTAACTTGAATTTTGTATATTGTGTAGATAACACTATTTTGCTCATTCTGTGAAAAAATAAAGATTAAAAGTGGTTCTGGGGCTATTTGCCAACATAATAAAGGTCAAAAACATGCTAATTTGCGATAAAAACAATGTCTTTATTATAACCGGTCCATTTCGGTTCTGGTTGGTTATTTGACCCAGAAATGGTGTCTAATGATGATATAGACCTATTTACTAATATACTTTAAAGTTTCATCATTAGGGCATGTTCTGGAGCTTAGTTATACTATAATCAATGACCTCTATTTTGGAACTCTATTTTTGCAAAGTTGTCGTATTAGAACCGGTCCAGGTCGGTTCTGGTTATCGCTATTAATTTGATTTTTTTATATTGTGTAGATGTAACTATTTTGGTCATTCTGTGAAAAAATAAACATTATAGATGGTTCTGGGGCGAATTGCCACTATAATAAAAATCAAAAACATGCTAATTTGCGATAAAAACAATGTCTTTATTAGAACCGGTCCATTTCGGTTCTGGTTGGTGTTTTGACCCAGGAATGGTCTTCAATGATGATATAGACATATTTCCTAATATACTTTAAAGTTTTATCATTAAGGCATGTTCTGGGGCTTAGTTATACTATAATCAATGACCTCTTATTTGGTGCTCTATTTTTGCAAAGTTGTCGTATTAGAACCGGTCCAGGTCGGTTCTGGAGAATGCTATTAATTTGATTTTTTTATATTGTGTAGAGGTAACTATTCTGGTCATTGTGTGAAAAAATAAAGATTAAGGATGGTTCTGGGGCGAATTGCCACTATAATAAAGGTCAAAAACATGCTAATTTGCGATAAAAACAATGTCTTTATTAGAACCGGTCCATTTCGGTTCTGGTTAATGTTTTGACCCAGGAATGGTCTTCAATGATGATATAGACATATTTACTAATATACTTTAAAGTTTTATCATTAAGGCATGTTCTGGGGCTTAGTTATACTATAATCAATGACCTCTTATTTGGTGCTCTATTTTTGCAAAGTTGTCGAATTAGAACCGGTCCAGGTCGGTTCTGGTTAATGTTATTAATTTGATTTTTTTATATTGTGTAAAGGTAACTCTTTTGGTCATTCTGTGAAAAAATAAACATTATAGATGGTTCTGGGGCGAATTGCCACTATAATAAAGTTCAAAAACATGCTAATTTGCGATAAAAACAATGTCTTTATTAGAACCGGTCCATTTCGGTTCTGGTTGGTGTTTTGACCCAGGAATGGTGTCTAATGATGATATATATCGATTTTCTAATAAACTTTAAAGTTTTATTATTACAACATATTCTGGGGCTTAGTTATACCATAATCAATGACCTCTATCTGGGCACTCTTTTTTTGCAAAGTTGTCGAATTAGAACCGGTCCAGGTCGGTTCTGGTTAATGCTATTAATTTGATTTTTTAATATTGTGTAGATGTAACTATTTTGCTCATTCTGTGAAAAAATAAACATTATAGCTCGTTCTGGGGCTATTTGCCATCATAATAAATGTCAAAAACATGCTAAATTGCGATAAAAACAATGTCTTTATTAGAACCGGTCCATTTCGGTTCTGGTTGGTGTTTTGACCCAGGAATGGTGTCTAATGATGATATATATCGATTTTCTAATAAACTTTAAAGTTTTATTATTACAACATATTCTGGGGCTTAGTTATACCATAATCAATGACCTCTATCTGGGCACTCTTTTTTTGCAAAGTTGTCGTATTAGAACCGGTCCAGGTCAGTTCTGGTTAATGCTATTAATTTGATTTTTTAATATTGTCTAGATGTAACTATTTTGCTCATTCTGTGAAAAAATCAATATTATAGATGGTTCCGGGGCTATTTGCCATCATAAAAAAGGTCAAAAACATGCTAAATTGCGATAAAAACAATGTCTTTATTAGAACCGGTCCATTTCGGTTCTGGTTGGTGTTTTGACCCAGGAATGGTGTTCAATGATGATATAGACATATTTACTAATATACTTTAAAGTTTAATCATTAAGACATATTGTGGGGCTTAGTTATACAATAATCAATGACCTCTATTTTGGTACTCTATTTTTGCAAAGTTGTCGTATTAGAACCGGTCCATGTCGGTTCTGGTTGATACTATTAACTTGATTTTTTAATATTGTGTAGAGGAATATATTTTGCTCATTCTGTGAAAAAATAAAGATTATAGCTCGTTCTGGGGCTATTTGCCACCATAATTAGTTTCAAAAACATGCTAATTTGCGATAAAAACAATGCCTGTATTAGAACCGGTCCATTTCGGTTCTGGTTTGTTTTTTAACATGAAGATGGTAACCAATATTAAAAGAGATCTATAATTGACAATTCTGTATAAAATTTATCATCCAGGGATGTTCAGAAGTTGTGTTATGTCTAAATCAATGACATCAACATTGGACACTTTAACATCACATATTTTGTCTTAATAAAAGGCTAAATCGGTTCTGTATGTTTATTTTATACACAAATAGTTTCATATGACTGGGTAAATGTATATTTAACTATTCTGTTTAAAAATAAGGATCCAGGATGGTTCTGTTCAAAATAGTGGCCCAAAACATGCATATTCACATACAATGTATTTAATTCAACCTCCAGAAATGGTTAAAGTGTATTAAAATAGAGTTCCATAAATGCTGAAATTGTATTAAAATAGACCTCCATAAATGGTGAAAATGTATTAAAATAGACCTCCATAAATGGGTAAAGTGTATAAAAATGGTCCTCCATAAATTCTTAAAATGTATTAAAATAGACCTCCAGAAATCACCAAAATGTATAAAATAGGACCTCCATAAAACGTAAAAGTGTATAAAAATAGACTTCCATGGAGAAATAAACCTCCAGAAATGCTCAAAATGTATAAAATAGGACCTCCATAAAACGTAAAAGTGTATAAAAATAGACTTCCATGGAAGAATAAACCTCCAGAAATGCTCAAAATGTATAAAATAGGACCTCCATAAAACGTAAAAGTGTATAAAAATAGACTTCCATGGAAGAATAAACCTCCAGAAATGCTCAAAATGTATAAAATAGGACCTCCATAAAACGTAAAAGTGTATAAAAATAGACTTCCATGGAGAAATAAACCTCCAGAAATGCTCAAAATGTATAAAATAGGACCTCCATAAAACGTAAAAGTGTATAAAAATAGACTTCCATGGAAGAATAAACCTCCAGAAATGCTCAAAATGTATAAAATAGGACCTCCATAAAACGTAAAAGTGTATAAAAATAGACTTCCATGGAAGAATAAACCTCCAGAAATGCTCAAAATGTATAAAATAGGACCTCCATAAAACGTAAAAGTGTATAAAAATAGACTTCCATGGAAGAATAAACCTCCAGAAATGCTCAAAATGTATAAAATAGGACCTCCATAAAACGTAAAAGTGTATAAAAATAGACTTCCATGGAAGAATAAACCTCCAGAAATGCTCAAAATGTATAAAATAGGACCTCCATAAAACGTAAAAGTGTATAAAAATAGACTTCCATGGAAGAATAAACCTCCAGAAATGCTCAAAATGTATAAAATAGGACCTCCATAAAACGCAAAAGTGTATTTAATTCGACTTCCATGGAAGAAAAAAGCTCCAGAAATCACCAAAATGTATAAAATAGGACCTCCATAAAACGCAAAAGTGTATTTAATTCGACTTCCATGGAAGAAAAAAGCTCCAGAAATCACCAAAATGTATAAAATAGGACCTCCATAAAACGCAAAAGTGTATTTAATTCGACTTCCATGGAAGAAAAAAGCTCCAGAAATCACCAAAATGTATAAAATAGGACCTCCATAAAACGCAAAAGTGTATTTAATTCGACTTCCATGGAAGAAAAAAGCTCCAGGAATCACCAAAATGTATAAAATAGGACCTCCATAAAACGCAAAAGTGTATTTAATTCGACTTCCATGGAAGAAAAAACCTCCAGAAATGCTCAAAATGTATAAAATAGGACCTCCATAAAACCTAAAAGTGTATTTAATTCGACTTCCATGGAAGAAAAAAGCTCCAGAAATCACCAAAATGTATAAAATAGGACCTCCATAAAACGCAAAAGTGTATTTAATTCGACTTCCATGGAAGAAAAAACCTCCAGAAATCACCAAAATGTATAAAATAGGACCTCCATAAAACGCAAAAGTGTATTTAATTCGACTTCCATGGAAGAAAAAAGCTCCAGAAATCACCAAAATGTATAAAATAGGACCTCCATAAAACGCAAAAGTGTATTTAATTCGACTTCCATGGAAGAAAAAAGCTCCAGGAATCACCAAAATGTATAAAATAGGACCTCCATAAAACGCAAAAGTGTATTTAATTCGACTTCCATGGAAGAAAAAAGCTCCAGAAATCACCAAAATGTATAAAATAGGACCTCCATAAAACGCAAAAGTGTATTTAATTCGACTTCCATGGAAGAAAAAAGCTCCAGGAATCACCAAAATGTATAAAATAGGACCTCCATAAAACGCAAAAGTGTATTTAATTCGACTTCCATGGAAGAAAAAAGCTCCAGAAATCACCAAAATGTATAAAATAGGACCTCCATAAAACGCAAAAGTGTATTTAATTCGACTTCCATGGAAGAAAAAAGCTCCAGAAATCACCAAAATGTATAAAATAGGACCTCCATAAAACGCAAAAGTGTATTTAATTCGACTTCCATGGAAGAAAAAAGCTCCAGGAATCACCAAAATGTATAAAATAGGACCTCCATAAAACGCAAAAGTGTATTTAATTCGACTTCCATGGAAGAAAAAAGCTCCAGAAATCACCAAAATGTATAAAATAGGACCTCCATAAAACGCAAAAGTGTATTTAATTCGACTTCCATGGAAGAAAAAAGCTCCAGAAATCACCAAAATGTATAAAATAGGACCTCCATAAAACGCAAAAGTGTATTTAATTCGACTTCCATGGAAGAAAAAAGCTCCAGGAATCACCAAAATGTATAAAATAGGACCTCCATAAAACGCAAAAGTGTATTTAATTCGACTTCCATGGAAGAATAGACCTCCAGAAATCACCAAAATGTATAAAATAGGACCTCCATAAAACGCAAAAGTGTATTTAATTCGACTTCCATGGAAGAAAAAAGCTCCAGAAATCACCAAAATGTATAAAATAGGACCTCCATAAAACGCAAAAGTGTATTTAATTCGACTTCCATGGAAGAATAGACCTCCAGAAATCACCAAAATGTATAAAATAGGACCTCCATAAAACGCAAAAGTGTATTTAATTCGACTTCCATGGAAGAAAAAAGCTCCAGGAATCACCAAAATGTATAAAATAGGACCTCCATAAAACCTAAAAGTGTATTTAATTCGACTTCCATGGAAGAAAAAAGCTCCAGAAATCACCAAAATGTATAAAATAGGACCTCCATAAAACGCAAAAGTGTATTTAATTCGACTTCCATGGAAGAAAAAAGCTCCAGGAATCACCAAAATGTATAAAATAGGACCTCCATAAAACGCAAAAGTGTATTTAATTCGACTTCCATGGAAGAAAAAAGCTCCAGAAATCACCAAAATGTATAAAATAGGACCTCCATAAAACGCAAAAGTGTATTTAATTCGACTTCCATGGAAGAAAAAAGCTCCAGGAATCACCAAAATGTATAAAATAGGACCTCCATAAAACGCAAAAGTGTATTTAATTCGACTTCCATGGAAGAAAAAAGCTCCAGGAATCACCAAAATGTATAAAATAGGACCTCCATAAAACGCAAAAGTGTATTTAATTCGACTTCCATGGAAGAAAAAAGCTCCAGGAATCACCAAAATGTATAAAATAGGACCTCCATAAAACGCAAAAGTGTATTTAATTCGACTTCCATGGAGGAAAAAGACCTCCAGAAATCACCAAAATGTATTTAATTCGACTTCCATGGAGGAAAAAAAACCTCCAGGAAATGTGAAAAGCTCCATAAAAGCTGGAGCTCCATAGCTCCAGGAGAACCAGAGCTCCATAGATCCATAAGGACCGGAGCTCCATACCTCCAGGAGGACCGGAGCTCCATACCTCCAGGAGGACCGGAGCTCCATACCTCCAGGATTCCCTGGTTGTCAAAAATATTCTAAGTCGAAAAATATTCTAAGTCCGAAAAGTGTGAAAAAATGACTATGTCCGACAGGACTCTGTCATTTTTTTGGAAAAAGTGTGAAAAAATGACTATGTCCGACAGGACTCTGTCATTTTTTTGGAAAAAGTGTGAAAAAATGACTATGTCCGACAGGACTCTGTCATTTTTTTGGAAAAAGTGTGAAAAAATGACTATGTCCGACAGGACTCTGTCATTTTTTTGGAAAAAGTGTGAAAAAATGACTATGTCCGACAGGACTCTGTCATTTTTTTGGAAAAAGTGTGAAAAAATGACTATGTCCGACAGGACTCTGTCATTTTTTTGGAAAAAAGTCGAAAAAATGACTAAGTCGCGAAGGACATAGTCATTTTTTCGATTTTTCAGGTCTACCAGGGCAGTTCATTTGGGTCTACCAATACCTATGGGATATGAGCTAGCCTACTCCCGCACTTGCCGGAGGTCTGGAGAAAGCCTTCGGCAAGTATATAGGGAGGGGAAAATATTGGAATCTGAAAATTTTCTAAGTCCAAATGTTGGACTTTGAATTTTTTTGGAGGGCTGGAGCTCCATAGATCCAGGGGGGGCCGGAGCTCCGGACAACCAGTAGAACCGGAGGGCCGGAGCTCCGGAGCTCCGGAGCTCCGGAGCTCCGGAGCTCCAGAGGACCGGAGCTCCGGAGCTCCGGAGCTCCAGAGCTCCAGGGGACCGGAGCTCCGGAGCTCCGGAGCTCCAGGGGGCCGGAGCTCCGGAGCTCCAGAGCTCCAGGGGACCGGAGCTCCGGAGCTCCGGAGCTCCAGAGCTCCGGAGCTCCGGAGCTCCAGAGAACCGGAGCTCCGGAGCTCCAGGGGACCGGAGCTCCGGAGCTCCGGAGCTCCGGAGCTCCAGAGCTCCGGAGCTCCGGAGCTCCAGAGGACCGGAGCTCCGGAGCTCCAGGGGACCGGAGCTCCGGAGTTCCGGAGCTCCAGAGGACCGGAGCTCCAGGGGACCGGAGCTCCGGAGCTCCGGAGCTCCAGAGGACCGGAGCTCCGGAGCTCCAGAGCTCCAGAGCTCCAGAGCTCCGGAGCTCCGGAGCGCCAGGGCTCCAGAGCTCCGGAGCTCCGGAGCTCCAGAGCTCCGGAGCTCCGGAGCTCCGGAGCTCCAGGGGACCGGAGCTCCGGGGCTCCGGAGCTCCAGAGGACCGGAGCTCCGGAGCTCCAGGGGACCGGAGCTCCGGAGTTCCGGAGCTCCAGAGGACCGGAGCTCCGGAGCTCCAGGGGACCGGAGCTCCGGAGCTCCGGAGCTCCAGGGGACCGGAGCTCCAGGGCTCCAGAGCTCCAGAGCTCCGGAGCTCCGGAGCCCCAGAGAACCGGAGCTCCAGAGGACCGGAGCTCCAGGGGACCGGAGCTCCAGGGGACCGGAGCTCCGGAGCTCCGGAGCTCCAGAGCTCCAGAGCTCCGGAGCTCCGGACAACCAGTAGAACCGGAGCTCCGGAGCTCCGGAGCTCCAGAGGACCGGAGCTCCGGAGCTCCAGAGAACCGGAGCTCCGGAGCTCCAGAGAACCGGAGCTCCGGAGCTCCAGAGAACCGGAGCTCCGGAGCTCCAGGGGACCGGAGCTCCGGAGCTCCAGAGCCCCGGAGCTCCAGAGGACCGGAGCTCCGGAGCTCCAGAGAACCGGAGCTCCGGAGCTCCAGAGGACCGGAGCTCCGGAGCTCCGGAGCTTTCCTGGTTCTCAAAAATTTTCTAAGTCCAAAAAATTTTCTAAGTCCAACTTTTGGACTTAGAAAATTTTTTGGACTTAGAAAATTTTTCAACTTTTTCGACAAAAAGCTCCATAACTCGAAAAATATATGGAGCTCGGAGCTGCAATTTTAACCATATTCCAGGGAAGCTCCATAGAACCGGTACGTGGAAGGAGAAAAGGATCGAAAGACATGACCCATATAAATCACCCACTCCTGCAATTTCCGGTGGTCTGCAAAAAGCCTTCGGCAAGTATATAGGGAGAGGAAAAATTTGAATGTGAGCTCCAGGCGTCGGGCCGAGCCTGTCCTCTGCCGGTATGGGATCCAAAAGGTTCACATTCGGGCATCCTTCTCACGAAGTGCCCCGGTCCTAGGTGGTTCGGTTGAATTTATATGAATTTTTCAAAGTGAAAAACTTTGAAAAAAAAATGGGCGAAAAAATGGCTATGTCTTTCAGCGGGGGCTGAGAGAAAAAGTGTCCGAAGGAGCGCTGCCTTCGGATACAAACGGGCAAATGTCCCGGTGAAAATCCTGGTTCTCAAAAAATTTCTAAGTCCGAAAATTTTTCTAAGTCCAAAAATTTTTCTAAGTCCAACTTTTGGACTTAGAAAATTTTCGGAGCTCCGGAGCTCCGGAGCTCCAGAGCTCCAGAGGGCCGGAGCTCCGGAGCTCCGGAGCTCCGGAGCTCCAGAGAACCGGAGCTCCGGAGCTCCGGAGCGCCAGAGGACCGGAGCTCCGGAGCTCCGGAGCTCCAGAGCTCCAGAGAACCGGAGCTCCGGAGCTCCAGAGGACCGGAGCTCCGGAGCTCCAGAGGACCGGAGCTCCAGAGGACCGGAGCTCCGGAGCCCCAGAGCTCCAGAGCTCCAGAGCCCCAGAGCTCCGGAGCTCCGGAGCTCCAGAGGACCGGAGCTCCGGAGCTCCAGAGCTCCAGAGAACCGGAGCTCCGGAGCCCCAGAGCTCCGGAGCCCCAGAGCTCCGGAGCTCCGGAGCTCCAGAGGACCGGAGCTCCGGAGCTCCGGAGCTTTCCTGGTTCTCAAAAATTTTTCTAAGTCCAACTTTTGGACTTAGAAAATTTTCGGAGCTCCGGAGCTCCGGAGCTCCAGAGGACCGGAGCTCCGGAGCTCCGGAGCTCCAGAGGACCGGAGCTCCAGAGCTCCGGAGAACCGGAGCTCCGGAGCTCCGGAGCTCCAGAGGACCGGAGCTCCGGAGCCCCGGAGCTTTCCTGGTTCTCAAAAATTTTTCTAAGTCCAAAAATTTTTCTAAGTCCAACTTTTGGACTTAGAAAATTTTCGGAGCTCCGGAGCTCCGGAGCTCCAGAGCTCCAGAGGGCCGGAGCTCCGGAGCTCCAGAGGACCGGAGCTCCAGAGGACCGGAGCTCCGGAGCTCCAGAGGACCGGAGCTCCGGAGCTCCAGAGGACCGGAGCTCCGGAGCTCCGGAGCTCCAGAGCTCCAGAGGACCGGAGCTCCGGAGCTCCGGAGCTCCAGAGGACCGGAGCTCCAGAGCTCCAGAGGACCGGAGCTCCGGAGCTCCGGAGCTCCAGAGCTCCAGAGGACCGGAGCTCCGGAGCTCCGGAGCTCCAGAGGACCGGAGCTCCAGAGCTCCAGGGGACCGGAGCTCCGGAGCTCCCGAGCTCCGGAGCTCCGGAGCTCCAGGGGACCGGAGCTCCAGAGCTCCAGGGGACCGGAGCTCCGGAGCTCCAGAGCTCCGGAGCTCCGGAGCTCCGGAGCTTTCCTGGTTCTCAAAATTTTTTCTAAGTCCAAAAATTTTTCTAAGTCCAACTTTTGGACTTAGAAAATTTTCGGAGCTCCAGAGGACCGGAGCTCCAGAGGACCGGAGCTCCGGAGCTCCGGAGCTCCGGACAACCAGTAGAACCGGAGCTCCGGAGCTCCGGAGCTCCAGAGGACCGGAGCTCCGGAGCTCCGGAGCTCCAGAGAACCGGAGCCCCGGAGCTCCGGAGCTCCGGGGCTCCGGAGCTCCAGAGGACCGGAGCTCCGGAGCTCCGGAGCTCCAGAGAACCGGAGCCCCGGAGCCCCGGAGCCCCGGAGCTCCAGAGGACCGGAGCTCCGGAGCTCCAGAGAACCGGAGCTCCGGAGCTCCGGAGCTCCAGAGCCCCGGAGCCCCGGAGCTCCAGAGCCCCGGAGCCCCGGAGCTCCAGAGCCCCGGAGCCCCGGAGCCCCGGAGCTTTCCTGGTTCTCAAAAATTTTCTAAGTCCAACTTTTGGACTTAGAAAATTTTCGGAGCTCCGGAGCTCCAGAGGACCGGAGCTCCGGAGCTCCGGAGCTCCAGAGGACCGGAGCTCCGGAGCTCCAGAGGACCGGAGCTCCGGAGCTCCAGAGGACCGGAGCTCCGGAGCCCCGGAGCCCCGGAGCTCCAGAGGACCGGAGCTCCGGAGCTCCAGAGGACCGGAGCTCCGGAGCCCCAGAGCTCCGGAGCCCCAGAGCTCCGGAGCTCCGGAGCTCCAGAGGACCGGAGCTCCGGAGCTCCAGAGCTCCAGAGAACCGGAGCTCCGGAGCCCCAGAGCTCCGGAGCTCCGGAGCTCCAGAGGACCGGAGCTCCGGAGCTCCGGAGCTTTCCTGGTTCTCAAAAATTTTTCTAAGTCCAACTTTTGGACTTAGAAAATTTTCGGAGCTCCGGAGCTCCAGAGCTCCAGAGGACCGGAGCTCCGGAGCTCCGGAGCTCCGGAGCTCCAGAGGACCGGAGCTCCAGAGCTCCGGAGAACCGGAGCTCCGGAGCTCCGGAGCTCCGGAGCTCCGGAGCTTTCCTGGTTCTCAAAAATTTTTCTAAGTCCAAAAATTTTTCTAAGTCCAACTTTTGGACTTAGAAAATTTTCGGAGCTCCGGAGCTCCGGAGCTCCGGAGCTCCGGACAACCAGTAGAACCGGAGCTCCAGGGGACCGGAGCTCCGGAGCTCCGGAGCTCCAGAGAACCGGAGCCCCGGAGCTCCGGAGCTCCGGAGCTCCGGAGCTCCAGAGGACCGGAGCTCCGGAGCTCCGGAGCTCCAGAGGACCGGAGCTCCGGAGCTCCGGAGCTCCAGAGAACCGGAGCTCCGGAGCCCCGGAGCCCCGGAGCTTTCCTGGTTCTCAAAAATTTTCTAAGTCCAAAAATTTTTCTAAGTCCAACTTTTGGACTTAGAAAATTTTCGGAGCTCCGGAGCTCCGGAGCTCCGGAGCTCCAGAGCTCCAGAGGGCCGGAGCTCCGGAGCTCCGGAGCTCCGGAGCTCCAGAGAACCGGAGCTCCGGAGCTCCGGAGCTCCGGAGCTCCAGAGCTCCAGAGAACCGGAGCTCCGGAGCTCCAGAGGACCGGAGCTCCGGAGCTCCAGAGGACCGGAGCTCCGGAGCCCCAGAGCTCCGGAGCCCCAGAGCTCCGGAGCTCCGGAGCTCCAGAGGACCGGAGCTCCGGAGCTCCAGAGCTCCAGAGAACCGGAGCTCCGGAGCCCCAGAGCTCCGGAGCTCCGGAGCTCCAGAGGACCGGAGCTCCGGAGCTCCGGAGCTTTCCTGGTTCTCAAAAATTTTTCTAAGTCCAACTTTTGGACTTAGAAAATTTTCGGAGCTCCGGAGCTCCAGAGCTCCAGAGGACCGGAGCTCCGGAGCTCCGGAGCTCCGGAGCTCCAGAGGACCGGAGCTCCAGAGCTCCGGAGAACCGGAGCTCCGGAGCTCCGGAGCTCCGGAGCTCCGGAGCTTTCCTGGTTCTCAAAAATTTTTCTAAGTCCAAAAATTTTTCTAAGTCCAACTTTTGGACTTAGAAAATTTTCGGAGCTCCGGAGCTCCGGAGCTCCAGAGCTCCAGAGGGCCGGAGCTCCGGAGCTCCGGAGCTCCAGAGGACCGGAGCTCCGGAGCTCCAGAGGACCGGAGCTCCAGAGGACCGGAGCTCCGGAGCTCCGGAGCTCCAGAGGACCGGAGCTCCGGAGCTCCGGAGCTCCGGAGCTCCGGAGCTCCGGAGCTTTCCTGGTTCTCAAAAATTTTTCTAAGTCCAAAAATTTTTCTAAGTCCAACTTTTGGACTTAGAAAATTTTCGGAGCTCCAGAGGACCGGAGCTCCGGTGCTCCGGAGCTCCGGACAACCAGTAGAACCGGAGCTCCGGAGAACCGGAGCTCCGGAGCTCCAGGGGACCGGAGCTCCGGAGCTCCAGAGCTCCAGAGAACCGGAGCTCCGGAGCCCCAGAGCTCCGGAGCCCCAGAGCTCCGGAGCTCCGGAGCTCCAGAGGACCGGAGCTCCGGAGCTCCGGAGCTTTCCTGGTTCTCAAAAATTTTTCTAAGTCCAACTTTTGGACTTAGAAAATTTTCGGAGCTCCGGAGCTCCGGAGCTCCGGAGCTCCGGAGCTCCAGAGGACCGGAGCTCCGGAGCTCCGGAGCTCCAGAGCCCCGGAGCTCCGGAGCTCCGGAGCTCCAGAGGACCGGAGCTCCGGAGCTCCAGAGAACCGGAGCCCCGGAGCTCCGGAGCTCCGGAGCTCCAGAGCTCCAGAGCTCCAGAGAACCGGAGCCCCGGAGCTCCAGAGGACCGGAGCTCCGGAGCTCCGGAGCTCCGGAGCTCCAGAGAACCGGAGCTCCAGAGGACCGGAGCTCCGGAGCTCCAGAGCCCCGGAGCCCCGGAGCTCCAGAGCCCCGGAGCCCCGGAGCCCCGGAGCTTTCCTGGTTCTCAAAAATTTTCTAAGTCCAAAAAATTTTCTAAGTCCAACTTTTGGACTTAGAAAATTTTCGGAGCTCCGGAGCTCCAGAGGACCGGAGCTCCGGAGCTCCGGAGCTCCAGAGGACCGGAGCTCCGGAGCTCCGGAGCTCCAGAGGACCGGAGCTCCGGAGCTCCGGAGCTCCAGAGGACCGGAGCTCCGGAGCTCCAGAGAACCGGAGCCCCGGAGCCCCGGAGCTCCAGAGGACCGGAGCTCCGGAGCTCCGGAGCTCCAGAGCTCCGGAGCTCCGGAGCTCCAGAGGACCGGAGCTCCGGAGCTCCGGAGCTCCGGAGCCCCGGAGCCCCGGAGCCCCAGAGCCCCGGAGCTCCGGAGCTTTCCTGGTTCTCAAAATTTTTCTAAGTCCAAAAAATTTTCTAAGTCCAACTTTTGGACTTAGAAAATTTTTTGGACTTAGAAAATTTTTCAACTTTTTCGACAAAAAGCTCCATAACTCGAAAAATATATGGAGCTCGGAGCTGCAATTTTAACCATATTCCAGGGAAGCTCCATAGAACCGGTACATTGAAGGAGAAAAGGATCGAAAGACATGACCCATATAAATCACCCACTCCTGCAATTTCCGGTGGTCTGCAAAAAGCCTTCGGCAAGTATATAGGGAGAGGAAAAATTTGAATGTGAGCTCCAGGCGTCGGGCCGAGCCTGTCCTCTGCCGGTATGGGATCCAAAAGGCTCACATTCGGGCATCCTTCTCACGAAGTGCCCCGGTCCTAGGTGGTTCGGTTGAATTTTAATGAATTTTTCAAAGTGAAAATCTTTGGAAAAAAAAGGGCGAAAAAATGGCTATGTCTTTCAGCGGGGGCTGAGAGAAAAAGTGTCCGAAGGAGCGCTGCCTTCGGATACAAACGGGCAAATGTCCCGGTGAAAATCCTGGTTCTCAAAAATTTTCTAAGTCCGAAAATTTTTCTAAGTCCAAAAATTTTTCTAAGTCCAACTTTTGGACTTAGAATTTTTTTGGAAGGCCGGAGCTCCAGAGATCCAGTGGGCCGGAGGACCGGAGCTCCGGAGGGCCGGAGGACCGGAGCTCCATAGAACCAGAGATCCAAGAGGACCGGAGCTCCGGAGGGCAAGAGCTCCAGAGATCCATGAGGGCCGGAGCTCCGGAGTACCGGAGCTCCAGAGATCCATGAGGGCCGGAGCTCCGGAGCTCCGGAGTACCGGAGCTCCAGAGATCCAGAGGGCCGGAGCTCCGGAGTACCGGAGCTCCAGAGATCCAGAGGGCCGGAGGACCGGAGCTCCATAGAGCCAGGAGGGCTGGAGCTCCAGAGAACCAGGAAAGCTGGAGCTCCAGAGAACCACGAGGGCCGGAGCTCCAGGGAGCCAGACAATTTCCTGGTTCTCAAAAATTTTCTAAGTCCGAAAATTTTTCTAAGTCCAAAAAAAAATCTAAGTCCAAAAATCTTGGAAAAAACGACTATGTCTTTCAGCGGGGGCTGAGAGAAAAAGTATCCGAAGGAGCGCTGCCTTCGGATACAAACGGGACAATGTCCCGGTGAAAAATCCTGGTTCTTCGAAAAATGTCTGAAAAAAATGACTATGTCCAACAGCGGTGTGTCAATGGAAAAGTGTCCGAAGAAGCGAGGTCTTCGGATACAAACGGGCAGATGTCCCGGTGAAAAGCTCTGGTTCTCAAAAATTTTCTAAGTCCGAAAATTTTTCTAAGTCCAAAAAAAATTCTAAGTCCAAAAATCTTGGAAAAAACGACTATGTCTTTCAGCGGGGGCTGAGAGAAAAAGTATCCGAAGGAGCGCTGCCTTCGGATACAAACGGGACAATGTCCCGGTGAAAAATCCTGGTTCTTCGAAAAATGTCTGAAAAAAATGACTATGTCCAACAGCGGTGTGTCAAAGGAAAAGTGTCCGAAGAAGCGAGGTCTTCGGACACAAACGGGCAGATGTCCCGGTGAAAAGCTCTGGTTCTCAAAAATTTTCTAAGTCCGAAAATTTTTCTAAGTCCAAAAAAAATTCTAAGTCCAAAAATCTTGGAAAAAACGACTATGTCTTTCAGCGGGGGCTGAGAGAAAAAGTATCCGAAGGAGCGCTGCCTTCGGATACAAACGGGACAATGTCCCGGTGAAAAATCCTGGTTCTTCGAAAAATGTCTGAAAAAAATGACTATGTCCAACAGCGGTGTGTCAAAGGAAAAGTGTCCGAAGAAGCGAGGTCTTCGGACACAAACGGGCAGATGTCCCGGTGAAAAGCTCTGGTTCTCAAAAATTTTCTAAGTCCGAAAATTTTTCTAAGTCCAAAAAAAATTCTAAGTCCAAAAATCTTGGAAAAAACGACTATGTCTTTCAGCGGGGGCTGAGAGAAAAAGTATCCGAAGGAGCGCTGCCTTCGGATACAAACGGGACAATGTCCCGGTGAAAAATCCTGGTTCTTCGAAAAATGTCTGAAAAAAATGACTATGTCCAACAGCGGTGTGTCAAAGGAAAAGTGTCCGAAGAAGCGAGGTCTTCGGACACAAACGGGCAGATGTCCCGGTGAAAAGCTCTGGTTCTCAAAAATTTTCTAAGTCCGAAAATTTTTCTAAGTCCAAAAAAAATTCTAAGTCCAAAAATCTTGGAAAAAACGACTATGTCTTTCAGCGGGGGCTGAGAGAAAAAGTATCCGAAGGAGCGCTGCCTTCGGATACAAACGGGACAATGTCCCGGTGAAAAATCCTGGTTCTTCGAAAAATGTCTGAAAAAAATGACTATGTCCAACAGCGGTGTGTCAAAGGAAAAGTGTCCGAAGAAGCGAGGTCTTCGGACACAAACGGGCAGATGTCCCGGTGAAAAGCTCTGGTTCTCAAAAATTTTCTAAGTCCGAAAATTTTTCTAAGTCCAAAAAAAATTCTAAGTCCAAAAATCTTGGAAAAAACGACTATGTCTTTCAGCGGGGGCTGAGAGAAAAAGTATCCGAAGGAGCGCTGCCTTCGGATACAAACGGGACAATGTCCCGGTGAAAAATCCTGGTTCTTCGAAAAATGTCTGAAAAAAATGACTATGTCCAACAGCGGTGTGTCAAAGGAAAAGTGTCCGAAGAAGCGAGGTCTTCGGACACAAACGGGCAGATGTCCCGGTGAAAAGCTCTGGTTCTCAAAAATTTTCTAAGTCCGAAAATTTTTCTAAGTCCAAAAAAAATTCTAAGTCCAAAAATCTTGGAAAAAACGACTATGTCTTTCAGCGGGGGCTGAGAGAAAAAGTATCCGAAGGAGCGCTGCTTTCGGATACAAACGGACAATGTCCCGGTGAAAATCCTGGTTCTCAAAAATGTCTGAAAAAATGACTATGTCCAACAGCGGTGTGTCAAAGGAAAAGTGTCCGAAGGAGCGCTGCCTTCGGACACAAACGGGCAGATGTCCCGGTGAAAAGCTCTGGTTCTCAAAAAATTTCTAAGTCCCAAAAATTTTCTAAGTCCAAAAAAAATTCTAAGTCCAAAAATCTTGGAAAAAACGACTATGTCTTTCAGCGGGGGCTGAGAGAAAAAGTATCCGAAGGAGCGCTGCCTTCGGATACAAACGGGCAGATGTCCCGGTGAAAAATCCTGGTTCTTCGAAAAATGTCTGAAAAAATGACTATGTCCAACAGCGGTGTGTCAAAGGAAAAGTGTCCGAAGGAGCGCTGCCTTCGGACACAAACGGGCAGATGTCCCGGTGAAAAGCTCTGGCTCTCAAAAAATTTCTAAGTCCAAAAAATTTTCTAAGTCCAAAAAAAATTCTAAGTCCAAAAATCTTGGAAAAAACGACTATGTCTTTCAGCGGGGGCTGAGAGAAAAAGTATCCGAAGGAGCGCTGCCTTCGGATACAAACGGGACAATGTCCCGGTGAAAATCCTGGTTCTCAAAAATGTCTGAAAAAATGACTATGTCCAACAGCGGTGTGTCAAAGGAAAAGTGTCCGAAGGAGCGCTGCCTTCGGACACAAACGGGCAGATGTCCCGGTGAAAAGCTCTGGTTCTCAAAAAATTTCTAAGTCCAAAAAATTTTCTAAGTCCAAAAAAAATTCTAAGTCCAAAAATCTTGGAAAAAACGACTATGTCTTTCAGCGGGGGCTGAGAGAAAAAGTATCCGAAGGAGCGCTGCTTTCGGATACAAACGGACAATGTCCCGGTGAAAATCCTGGTTCTCAAAAAATGGCAAAAAAATGACTATGTCCAACAGCGGTGTGTCAAAGGAAAAGTGTCCGAAGGAGCGCTGCCTTCGGACACAAACGGGCAGATGTCCCGGTGAAAAGCTCTGGTTCTCAAAAATTTTCTAAGTCCAAAAAAAATTCTAAGTCCAAAAAAAATTCTAAGTCCAAAAATCTTGGAAAAAACGACTATGTCTTTCAGCGGGGGCTGAGAGAAAAAGTATCCGAAGGAGCGCTGCCTTCGGATACAAATGGGACAATGTCCCGGTGAAAATCCTGGTTCTCAAAAATGTCTGAAAAAATGACTATGTCCAACAGCGGTGTGTCACAGGAAAAGTGTCCGAAGGAGCGCTGCCTTCGGATACAAACGGGCAGATGTCCCGGTGAAAAGCTCTGGTTCTCAAAAATTTTCTAAGTCCAAAAAAAATTCTAAGTCCAAAAATCTTGGAAAAATGACTATGTCTTTCAGCGGGGGCTGAGAGGAAAAGTGTCCGACCATGCACTATCTTCGGATAGAAATGGGACAATGTCCCGGTGAAAATCCTGGTTCTCAAAAATGTCTGAAAAAATGACTATGTCCAACAGCGGTGTGTCACAGGAAAAGTGTCCGAAGGAGCGCTGCCTTCGGATACAAACTGGCAAAAGTCCCGGTGAAAAGCCCTGGTTCTCAAAAATTTTCCAAGTCCAAAAAAAATTCTAAGTCCAAAAAAACGGACTCTGTCATTTTTTTGGAAAAAGTGTGAAAAAATGACTATGTCCGACAGGACTCTGTCATTTTTTTGAGAAAAAGTCCGAAAAAATGACTATGTCCAACGGGACTTAGTCGTTTTTTTGAGCTTCTCAAAAATTTTCTAAGTCCAAAAAATTTTCTAAGTCCGAAAAAGTGTGAAAAAATGACTATGTCCGACAGGACTTAGTCGTTTTTTCAGAAAATTTCTGAAAAAACGACTAAGTCCTGTCGGACATAGTCGTTTTTTCGATTTTTTAGGTCTACCAGGGCTTCTCATTTGGGTCTACCAAGGCATCTGATTTGGGTCTACCAATACCCCTAGGATATGATTTGCCTACTCCCGCAATTTCCGGTGGTCTGCAAAAAGCCTTCGGCAAGATTATAGGGAGAGGAAAATTTTGAATGTGAGCTCCAGGCCTAAGACCGACCCCTCTCTCCCCAGTAGGCCGACGGAAGGAGCTCACATTCGGGCACAGTACTTTTGCAATGCCCCTTGTCCCCCTGGTTCTCCCGAATTGAAGCGAATTTTTTCTAAGTGTGGCTGGACTTAGAAAAATTTTCGGGAATGAAAAGAACCAGAGAGACCGTCCTGAGGGACTGAAACAGGCCGAAAAAGGTGTCACACTCGGCTTGGCAATATGAAAAAGGCCCTTCCAAAATCCTGGAGGTTTGGGCCTGACCTCCAGAGCTCCAGAGCTCCAGAGATCCAGAGGGCCGGAGGACCGGAGCTCCATAGATCCAGGAGTGTCCGGGAGCTCCAGAGCTCCAGAGATCCACACACGAACGAGACTCAGGGTGTCCATGACTTATGCCTGGTGGTATGGACATCCAAAAATCTTCCACGGAAGTTGGAAGAACCAGGCGAGGGCAGACCGTCGTGAGTGTTCTTGGCAAAGTCCTGGAGCCAGAACATATAAAACTCTTCTACGGAAGAACCAGGCAAAAGATCCAGAGGGCCGGAGGACCGAAGCTCCAGAGCTCCAGAGATCCACACTAGAGAGAATTCGTGGGTGTCCATGACTTATGCCTGGTGGTATGGACATCCAAAAATCTTCCACGGAAGTTGGAAGAACCAGGCGAGGGCAGACCGTCGTGAGTGTTCTTGGCAAAGACCTGGAGCCAGAACATAGAAAACTCTTCTACGGAAGAACCAGGCAAAAGATCCAGAGGGCCGGAGGACCGAAGCTCCAGAGCTCCAGAGATCCACACACGAACGAGATTCAGGGTGTCCATGACTTATGCCTGGTGGTATGGACATCCATAAATCTTCCACGGAAGTTGGAAGAACCAGGCGAGGGCAGACCGTCGTGAGTGTTCTTGGCAAAGTCCTGGAGCCAGAACATATAAAACTCTTCTAAGGAAGAACCAGGCAAAAGATCCAGAGGGCCGGAGGACCGAAGCTCCAGAGCTCCAGAGATCCACACATGAACGAGACTCAGGGTGTCCATGACTTATGCCTGGTGGTATGGACATCCAAAAATCTTCCACGGAAGTTGGAAGAACCAGGCGAGGGCAGACCGTCGTGAGTGTTCTTGGCAAAGACCTGGAGCCAGAACATAGAAAACTCTTCTACGGAAGAACCAGGCAAAAGATCCAGAGGGCCGGAGGACCGAAGCTCCAGAGCTCCAGAGATCCACACTAGAGAGAATTCGTGGGTGTCCATGACATATGCCTGGTGGTATGGACATCCAAAAATCTTCCACGAAAGTTGGAAGAACCGGGCCAGTGGCAAAAAGTCGTGAGTGTACGTGCAAAAGTCCTGGAGCATGTACATATAAAACTCTTCTACGGAAGAACCAGGCGCCGGAGACCGTCGTGAGTGTTCTTGGCAAAGACCTGGAGCCAGAACATAGAAAACTCTTCTACGGAAGAACCAGGCAAAAGATCCAGAGGGCCGGAGGACCGAAGCTCCAGAGCTCCAGAGATCCACACTAGAGAGAATTCGTGGGTGTCCATGACATATGCCTGGTGGTATGGACATCCAAAAATCTTCCACGAAAGTTGGAAGAACCGGGCCAGTGGCAAAAAGTCGTGAGTGTACGTGCAAAAGTCCTGGAGCATGTACATATAAAACTCTTCTACGGAAGAACCAGGCGCCGGAGACCGTCGTGAGTGTTCTTGGCAAAGACCTGGAGCCAGAACATAGAAAACTCTTCTACGGAAGAACCAGGCAAAAGATCCAGAGGGCCGGAGGACCGAAGCTCCAGAGCTCCAGAGATCCACACTAGAGAGAATTCGTGGATGTCCATGACATATGCCTGGTGGTATGGACATCCAAAAATCTTCCACAAAAGTTGGAAGAACCGGGCCAGTGGCAAAAAGTCGTGAGTGTACGTGCAAAAGTCCTGGAGCATGTACATATAAAACTCTTCTACGGAAGAACCAGGCGCCGGAGACCGTCGTGAGTGTTCTTGGCAAAGACCTGGAGCCAGAACATAGAAAACTCTTCTACGGAAGAACCAGGCAAAAGATCCAGAGGGCCGGAGGACCGAAGCTCCAGAGCTCCAGAGATCCACACTAGAGAGAATTCGTGGATGTCCATGACATATGCCTGGTGGTATGGACATCCAAAAATCTTCCACAAAAGTTGGAAGAACCGGGCCAGTGGCAAAAAGTCGTGAGTGTACGTGCAAAAGTCCTGGAGCATGTACATATAAAACTCTTCTACGGAAGAACCAGGCGCCGGAGACCGTCGTGAGTGTTCTTGGCAAAGACCTGGAGCCAGAACATAGAAAACTCTTCTACGGAAGAACCAGGCAAAAGATCCAGAGGGCCGGAGGACCGAAGCTCCAGAGCTCCAGAGATCCACACCAGAGAGAATTCGTGGATGTCCATGACATATGCCTGGTGGTATGGACATCCAAAAATCTTCCACAAAAGTTGGAAGAACCGGGCCAGTGGCAAAAAGTCGTGAGTGTACGTGCAAAAGTCCTGGAGCATGTACATATAAAACTCTTCTACGGAAGAACCAGGCGCCGGAGACCGTCGTGAGTGTTCTTGGCAAAGACCTGGAGCCAGAACATAGAAAACTCTTCTACGGAAGAACCAGGCAAAAGATCCAGAGGGCCGGAGGACCGAAGCTCCAGAGCTCCAGAGATCCACACCAGAGAGAATTCGTGGGTGTCCATGACATATGCCTGGTGGTATGGACATCCAAAAATCTTCCACGGAAGTTGGAAGAACCGGGCCAGTGGCAGAAAGTCGTGAGTGTACGTGCAAAAGTCCTGGAGCATGTACATATAAAACTCTTCTACGGAAGAACCAGGCGCCGGAGACCGTCGTGAGTGTTCTTGGCAAAGACCTGGAGCCAGAACATAGAAAACTCTTCTACGGAAGAACCAGGCATTTCCATACCAAAGTCCCGGCGGTATGGTCATATCTCTTCCATGCAAGTTGGAAGAACCGGGCAAAGGGGCGGACATGCAACCGAAAAATCATTTTAATCAAGAACCGGTACATGGAAAGAGAAAGAGGACTGAAGACACGAAACCAGGTCTGTGAGCTAGGGGGTCGGCACCAGCCCAAAAATGGTGTCTGCGTCCATGCCAAAGACAAGGCGGTATGGACGTAGAAAAACCATGTACCGGAGATACCTTTATGACAAAGGACGGTGCATGGAAAGAGAACAATGAGGAGCGAAGACACAAACTGTGAGCTAGGGGGTCGGCACCAGCCTAAAAATGGTGTGTACATGCAAAAGTCCTGGAGCATGTACATATAAAACTCTTCTACGGAAGAACCAGGCGCCGGAGACCGTCGTGAGTGTTCTTGGCAAAGACCTGGAGCCAGAACATAGAAAACTCTTCTACGGAAGAACCAGGCATTTCCATACCAAAGTCCCGGCGGTATGGTCATATCTCTTCCATGCAAGTTGGAAGAACCGGGCAAAGGGGCGGACATGCAACCGAAAAATCATTTTAATCAAGAACCGGTACATGGAAAGAGAAAGAGGACTGAAGACACGAACACAGGTCTGTGAGCTAGGGGGTCGGCACCAGCCCAAAAATGGTGTCTGCGTCCATGCCGAAGACAGGGCGGTATGGACGTAGAAAAACCATGTACCGGAGATACCTTTATGACAAAGGACGTTGCATGGAAAGAGAAAAATGAGGAGCGAAGACACAAACTGTGAGCTAGGGGGTCGGCACCAGCCTATAAATGGTGTAAGGGTGTTCACCTGCCCGAAACAAAAATGGTGTGCTGACCGATAGGCTCAGGTCGACTCGCCTTCGGAGGGCCGCGCCTCGTGCGTGGGGTCTCTCCGGCTTTGCGGGTTTCATCCAAGGGCCAAAAGACAAAATCTTCTCTAGTGCGTGAACGAGGTATGCTAGCGCTTACAAAACTGAACAACGGTGAGGACTTGGCGCGTGCAACCCTGCGGTGTCCGGAGGCTAAGGTGCTTTTAAGGCCCCTCCCAAGTCACTGAGGACCATCGTCGCCTCTTCTGCATCCGGACGGTGGCGTTTGCGGAGTGCTGACAAGGCC
>NW_027551607.1:235000-240000 GCF_051989575.1 Stigmatopora nigra
ATGGAAGAAATTACGGGTCGCTGCTTGGGCAACAGCGTCGCCGTCGGAGAAATGAACTCTACGGGTCCGCTGCTGGGGCACAGCGGTCGCCGGTGGTGAAAAAAAAATGAAAGGAGTACGGGTCGCTGATGGGGCACAGCGTTCACCGTTACTCGAAATGAACTCGAAAGCCACGGGGTGCTGAAGAGGGCACAGCGCAAACCCCGATTGGCGACCGCGTGGGGACGGCTCGCGCGTCCGTGTTCCCGGCGATAACGGTGAGGTTTCTGGTGCGTGCGACCGGCGATTGACCGGAGGCTAAGGTACTGCGGGTGGTGGACCCCACTCGTCCAAGGCCCCTCCGCGTCAGGGCTGACCATCGTCACTGTCACTGCATCCGCTCCGGGGCTCGTGCGTGCGAGTGGGCGTTCTCGGTCAAAGAGGTATAGTGAAAGTGTGAGGGGCGGCTGTTCGAGCCGTGTACCGAACAACGGAGAGGTTTCTGGCGCGTGCGATCGGCGATTGGCCGGAGGCTAAGGTACTGCGGGTGGTGGACCCCACTCGTCCAAGGCCCCTCCGCGTCAGGGCTGACCATCGTCGCTGTCACTGCAACCGGACGGTCACGGTCCGTGCGGTCGTCTCGCTCTCTTAAAGAGCAGTGCGACAAGACGGGCCAGGGTATAGTGCTTGCAAAGCCGGGATAACGGTGAGGACATAGTGCGTGCGACCGGTGATTGGCCGGAGGCTAAGGTACTGCGGGTGGTAGACCCCACTCGTCCAAGGCCCCTCCGCGTCAGGACTGACCATCGTCACTTTATCTGCATCCGCCTCGGTCGCGTGGGTGCGGCTTGGCACGTATGACCACGTCACGCTAAAGACAACGGGGGCAGTGGAACTGAACGTGCGCAGCATAACGAAAGCCGGGATAACGGTGAGGACATAGTGCGTGCGACCGGTGATTGGCCGGAGGCTAAGGTACTGCGGGTGGTAGACCCCACTCGTCCAAGGCCCCTCCGCGTCAGGACTGACCATCGTCACTTTATCTGCATCCGCCTCGGCCTAGTATGTAATGTGGCGGTCGTCTCGCCCGTGTCTTCTGTCGGCAGGGTATAGTCGTGTGGAGGGATGGC
This sequence comes from Stigmatopora nigra, assembly GCF_051989575.1. Taxonomy (NCBI): domain Eukaryota; kingdom Metazoa; phylum Chordata; class Actinopteri; order Syngnathiformes; family Syngnathidae; genus Stigmatopora; species Stigmatopora nigra. Next base: position 236,110 of record NW_027551607.1, read on the forward strand.
TCGTGCGAGCTCGTGGACTGAACAACGGAGAGGTTTCTGGCGCGTGCGATCGGCGATTGACCGGAGGCTAAGGTACTGCGGGTGGTAGACCCCACTCGTCCAAGGCCCCTCCGCGTCAGGGCTGACCATCGTGCTGTCACTGCAACCGGACGGTCCCCCGCGAGCGCGTTTCGTCTCGCTCTGGCCAATTGGAGAGCCGTGACAACAAGAGCGATGCGTCTGACTCATTCGAGGTCACGGATAACGGTGAGGACACGGTGCGTGCGACCGGTGATTGACCGGAGGCTAAGGTACTGCGGGTGGTAGACCCCACTCGTCCAAGGCCCCTCCGCGTCAGGACTGACCATCGTCACTGTCTCTGCATCCGCCCGGCTGAGTTTGTTCAGCGGTCGTCTCGTTCACGTTCCACACAACCGCGCGTCGGTTTGGGATAGCTGGGTCGGCGAGACGCCGAGAGAAGAGAGTGCGTTCGAAGCTGGATAACGGTGAGGACTGGTGCGTGCGACCGGTGATTGGCCGGAGGCTAAGGTACTGCGGGTGGTAGACCCCACTCGTCCAAGGCCCCTCCGCGTCAGGACTGACCATCGTCACCTTATCTGCATCCGCCCGGTGGGGATCTGCACCGTCGACCCAAGCATGAAAACCCTCGTGTCGGTTCGGGCGAGAAAAAAGAGTTCAAGGGAAAAAGGCAACGATTTCACCATTCGAGTTCATGTGGAGGACAAAAAGAGGACAAAATGGAAACGAAATGACCATGAGTTCATCGATGGAAATGAGGACAATACTGACGAATATGGAGAGTTCTAAAATTTTGCCAAATGACACCGATGGTTGACGAGAATCCCTAAGCCACGGGGTGGGATACAAACCTGAACTAAAGACCTGCCATAGTCCGGTTTTTTTCCCAAAAAGGGCGCATGTGGACGGAGGGCACACATGGAAACCTAACCACCAGCCGAGCCATTGCCGGAGGAAATATAACGATATGCCAAATACCATAGCCTTTGGGACAAAGCCGATTCTTGGAGGACAACAAAAATGAGACATGGTACTTGGTGAAGCACCGGACATATGGAGCCACAGGGGCCAGAAAAGAGCCGATAGTACAGGGCAAGATGTGATGTGACGGTAACGGACATGTGTTAATGATGGTGGACATGTGTTACGAGATGAAATGCTTGGAAATCACGTAAAGAACCGATGCGTGAATGAAAATGAAAACAGATCATGTTGGGACCAGGTTGGGAACCCCTCCACAGTCTGCGACAAAAAAAGCTTCCCGTGTGGGATTATTCCGGTAATAAGAAGGGAGTCAGGTGCCCGGTACCTGTACGCCACTATGAAGGCCTCTGGTGGTTGTACGCTGGTTTAAAGACTCGATTTACCCCCGCCTTGACAAATCGAGCGCCACAAAAAGTTGCGCCGTAAAAGGGCCCTGACTTTCCTTGTTGGTTCGGGTTGGCATCGCCGGGGCTTGTGAGATAAGTGCCTATTCTAGGGGGATGGAGTACACAATCTCTACGACCTCTTTGGTGCCTCTGGGTGGTTCAGGCCCGTGGGAAAAGCCTCAGAGCCGCTTCCTTGAGGAGCCGCGGGTGACTCACGGGTTACGTCATCGCCTGGAGGTGTCGGGAGTTCTTTGTTTTGTTTTGCGAAAAACCCCCGTCACGAGAAACTGTGCTTCTTCTCGGTTTGTTACGGTTGCACGCAGGTGCCGCCGGCCGTTCCCACAGTTTTCTCGTCGTGTCACCGGGCTGCTTGCGGCTATCGGTAGATGCACTGTGCACGTCTCCCTGCCACGAAAGGAAGGAGTGAAGGAAGGTTGGCAAATAACCGAATCGATCGCGTGACAAGGTACAGGGCGATCGCACGTATTGACGTGAGGCATAACGAGAGGGGGTTGGGCCTAGGGCCGGCCCCGGAGGTATCCGTCCCTGTCGATTCTCTCTCTGGGTTGACGCGCAAGAGCACGGGCATGGCAGTCCGCGCGTGCGTCCCCGGGCTAGTCTCCGGCAGCGGCGTTCCGCCTCTTAGGGTAGTCGGGCGCCGAATCCCTCCCTCTCGCCCGGACCGGACTTTCGAAGGCTCATGTAGATGGCACTTATAGACGTGTCGGGGCCCGAGAAACAATGGTCCCGCACCGCCGAGGCCGGAATGGTTACAGTTTACTGTAACCGCTATAGTCAACGTAAAGGGGTGCACGTTGCCCGTCTCTGATGCGATGAAGGTTCGGGAAGATCGATTCGATGGACGGTGGTCGAGCCCGGATCCATTACGGCGACCACCACGGACAAGGTACCCGGTTCCGCTTTTGCTCGTCTGGCGCGTGCCAACAAAACGGGGGTATATGGGTTGCCACCCGGCCCGGTCTTGTGCTACGCTCGGAGTGTTCTGGGGTTCGGGAGCCGTGGGAAAAGCCTCAGAGCCGCTTCCTTGAGGAGCCGCGGGTGACTCACGGTGCTACGTCACCGCATTCCTCCGAGGACAGTAGTTACGCCGGATCACCGGTCCCATTACCTGGCCTTCGGCGACATCTCAACGCTCACCCCTTGGGCCCCACTTTACCCAAGTCGGGATGAACCTAGGATGGGGGGAGCTCTTGATCGACCCTAGGCCCCACCGCCTAACTCAGCCAAATCAGGGGTGGATAAACCGTGCCCGCCTTGGGAGCAATAGACCTTCCGATGCTTTGCCAACTCAGGTGTTGCGATCTTGAAAGGTGTCTCCGGGCATCACTGCTCTACATGGGTGGCCGGGCAGCGGGGGGCTGACCCGGGCGGCCGCCTGGAGATGTCGGGAGGCACCTGTAGACAACTCTCAGCGGTGGATCACTCGGCTCGTGCGTCGATGAAGAACGCAGCTAGCTGCGAGAATTAATGTGAATTGCAGGACACATTGATCATCGACACTTTGAACGCAACTCGCGGCCCCGGGTCCCTCCCGGGGCCACGTCTGTCTGAGCGTCGCCTGACATTCAATCGGGCCCGACCGCGGCGGTGAGGGGCGGCACCGTTCCGCGGCGTGGCCCGCGACTGGGGATGCAAGATCGGGGAAAGTGTTATGCCAGCACGCACCCCGACCCCCTAAGTAAAGCCAGATACGGGGCTCGTCCATGCCCGTACAGAGAAGTGGTCGAGAGAGCGAGATTTCGGGGAACATGCATATGTGAGCGAGGCATGTCGTTGAGATCCACAAAGACCTCACAGTCCGCGGTCACGAGGCGGTCATTTGGATAGTAACCACCGACCCGTGAGTGTCCCTCCGCAAAATGGACTGGATCCGAGGCAAAAACAACACGGACCGAAGGCGCCGGCGCGTGGTGCGCGGACACCCGCGTCGGCAGGGCGATAACCGAAAAAATGAAATAAAAGGATCTCCTCCCCGAATCTCAATCGATCGAACCGCGGCTTTTATGGTTCCGACCTCAGATCAGACGGGGCTACCCGCTGAATTTAAGCATATTACTAAGCGGAGGAAAAGAAACTAACTAGGATTCCCCTAGTAGCGGCGAGCGAAGCGGGAAAAGCCCAGCGCTGAATCCGCTGCCCCTGGCAGGCAGTGGAAATGTGGCGTAAGAAAGGTACCACTCACTTTGCGCCCCGAAGGGCCTGAGTCCTTCTGATGGAGGCTCAATCCCGTGGACGGTGTGAGGCCGGTAGCGGTTCACGGGTCGCCCGAGATGGTACCTTTCCGGAGTCGGGTTGTTTGTGAATGCAGCCCAAAGCAGGTGGTAAACTCCATCTAAGGCTAAATACAGGCACGAGACCGATAGTCAACAAGTACCGTAAGGGAAAGTTGAAAAGAACTTTGAAGAGAGAGTTCAACAGGGCGTGAAACCGCTGAGAGGTAAACGGATGGGGACCACGCAGTCCGTGTGGGGGATTCAACCCG